>NC_061512.1:265344779-265560183 GCF_022539505.1 Lolium rigidum | reverse complement strand
CGTCCGATGCTTATCACAAGGGCGTGCCACCCGACCTATACCTGGTCGTGAAGGTGTGGATGATGCCTCGCTTAGTTTCCTGCATTGCATACACGTAAACATTAAATACGAGCCTCGATCGGCTCTCAGGTTATCCTGTGAATCGGCTCAAGGAGCCGATCCACCCATGATTCGGACGAGGTGTCCGAATATATGGTGGTCCTGCTTGATCAAGGTGAAGCTGATTAGATCTACGACGATTTAGGGTTTTCACCGCATAATCGGATCATCCTACTCACGATTGGGCCTCGCGCTCGCGCACGGTGACCGTAAGCCGATCCTAGACGAGGCCTAAAACCAACACGAGGTTGATCCCCGGAACATCCTTTCTAGGGCTAGCGAACGTCACCCTACACGCCGCTGGATCCTCCAACCCTTTGTAAGGCCTAACTATTGCGGATGTTAAACTAATCCTTGATGAACAAGGAGCAACCGTAACGGATCAGATCTACTAAACTATGATCAAGCGGGGTGCCGCCCCTACACCTAAGATAGGTGTAAGGGCGGCTAGACGTGCAAGGGTCGCATAACGAAAGCATGTAATTCGAAGAACGATGCTAACCCTAACACATCTAAGATAACTACGTTGCTCGCCATCAAAAAGGCTTCAAGACGAGCAACGCATGAACAACGTGGGCAGGCTTGTGCTGCCTAGATCGCAAGATGCGATCTAGGCAGCATGGTGCTTACCGGTAGAAACCCTCGAGACGAAGGAGTTGGCGATGCGCCGAGATTTGTTTGTGGTTGAACGTTGGTTGTTGTTTATTCCATAAACCCTAGATACATATTTATAGTCCAAGCGGACTTTCTAATGTGGGCGTGCACTAAACCGTGCACGGGTAAGATTCTAACTTCTAAACTAAGATGCGATCTAATATATTACGTATACACAGGCAATTAAGCCCAACTTGGTATAAAAGGCCGATTCACGTATTTCTTCCATGTATATATCTTCAAGTCCATCTTGATCGCGGCCCACCTCTGACTCGGTCAAATTTTGGTGATAACACATGCCCCCCTGGTTTTGGAAATGACATTTCCAAAATCATTATGCTCTTCTTTCGTCGGGTCATGTCGTGGCAGAGCAGAACTGCCGCAGAATCCTCATCATGATGCCTTGCCCCTTCCACTTCTCCACGTGGCCGCAAAACTCTCCTGTTGGGGAACATCTCCTCGGAAACTGTTGTGGCATTGAATCTCTCTTATATCCCCTTTATTCAACCGTTCTAAACAGCTTGCGTCTCCTTCGTCCTCCTCGCATTAGCACCAAAAAACTCTCTGTGCCGCCATGTCTTCTTCCTCCTCCTCCGAGCTTTTCTACGGGTCCGACTCCTCCCGCGAGACGCCGCCGGAAATTCGTGCCCCAGAAGACTGGGACGAGGAGAGCCACGCCTCCTCCATTTGGTCTGAGGACGACAAGTCCTTGGCCAGCGGGGATGAAGATCTTCAGTTCCTCGCCGACGGGGAACTGGAGTCAAAAAGCGAGGACGACCAGTTCTCCTGGGACGGCTGCCCCACCTCTGAAGAAGAGGGAGAGGAAGACGACGCCGACGACAACTCCCTCGAGGGCTACCCGCCGGCGAAACGCCTCCGCATGTGGTGGGACGACGACAACAGCGACGATGAAGACGGGGATGAAGCCCCCGTGGAGGGCTACGGGAGTAGCGACGAGGAGCCCATCGGCGGCAGGTGCCGATGAGAGTTCCGAGGATGACGATGAGGGCGGTGATGGCCCGTAGATTAGGATCTACTAGTATAGGCCTAGCAGTAGTAGATTGGTCAATAGACCCTTCTTTTGTTCTTCCTTCCTTGAGCAACCGGCTCTCCATTGTAAGAAATCCCAATACTAATGAAGAATTCCCCTAACTTGATTTCGCCGATTTCTTTCATGCTGAGTTTGTCGACTGTTGGCCTAATCCATGCTTAGTAACTGATGGCAACGCATCAGTTTCACGATAATCTGCGAGACAGGCCAATTTAGCCATCCCTCCAAGCTAGCCAGCTCTACCGATGACGATGGCACAGCCGATCTTAGTAAGCTGGCGACTTGATCTTTGAGCAGGCGTCTTTAAAAGAGCCCTGGAACTATCTTGGATGCTCAAACTGATGACTCTGTAACAGAACACCACTCTCCGGACCGGCTTGTGTCGTAGGGCTAGCCGATTCCAACCAAATCGGCTCCCAGAGCGAAGACCTTTAGAGCGAGCTGCCCCCCGAGCCTTAATCAAGGCGAATCAGCCACATGTGCCGACATTAGCCTTAACTCATGACGTAGCCCCAAAGCAGAGAACCTTCAGGGTGAGCTGCCCCCCGAGCTTCTTCAATCTACTTCTTGCGCCTTGCAGGTCTCGGATCGGTTCCTTCCTTACCCCGATTTGCACGTCCAGGCTGCTCTTGGCATTGTTCTTGAAGAGAGGATCCGAGCCCTTAAACTACTCCATTGAGGAGTTCTTCCATTAAAATCTCCCTTGGTGCTCCATTGACCCTCTGAACGTACCAGTTATGCCTCTTGAGTCGATGGCCATGCATCGGCTTTCATATCCTTAAGTCGATGTCTGCTGCATCGGCTGTGCTCAAAATTTTCGAATTTTTGAATTTTTTTTTTACGGCCGACTTATGCATCGGCCCCCACACTCCAATACCCATCACCAAAGGATGAGATACTTCTACTGCATATCCTCGTGTTTTATTCACCTGGGTGCCCCCCGAGCCGATTCTGTCAAGAGAATTGATGGTATCGGCTCGTTGGATAACATGTTGAACCCAGGCAGAATGGATGGTGAGGATAATTTTGGCCGATTGCTGGAACCGGCCTCCATGTTGCTTGTTCGATGAAGGTTTTGTAATGTCCCTTCATAAATTTTTTTGGGGCCGATCACAAGGATCAGCCTCGCCACGTTAGCTTACTGACGAGCTCTTGCTACTCGCTCAGGCCGGTAGATAAAACCAGCCCAATCTCTGATTTTATCCTGTTGGTGCGCTCGCTGTCGTCCACCTTGAGTGCATCGTATAATCGTGGAGCACTAAGCTTCGTCGGAAGAACGAGCACCATGTTTGTGCCAGCCGATGTTTCATCATCGGCTTTCCTTTGCTTGGGGCGCCACTCCATTTCCCGTGGACGACCCTCTTCATCCAGGGCTCGCTGAATCTTCGCTGCCAGATCAGGCCTTGCCTTCCTCAATGTATGCAAGTATATCCTCTCGGCTTCCTCCAGGCCGCGCAATCGCTGAACCCTGCATTTCGAGAACGGCCGAAGTCCATCGGGGCACCACCTTGGCCGGTGGTACCGTCTTCTTCTTCTTCTTGTCCCTCGTTTTCTGAATCCTCGAGATCTTCCCATCGAGGGGACTCAACGCGTTTGCTTTGTGGCGGGAGAGGCCCTAAGCGCTCGAACACGGACACGCTGGCTGCCTCCTTCTTCTTCCGGTTGCATTCTGGGCAATTTCCGATTGTTGGCAATCGGCTCATTCCCGAATCCCAGCAGTGCTCGAAGAAGGGACAATCCCGGTGCTCGTCCTCGTCGTCTCGCTCTCCTTGCCTTTTCCTTGGCACAACGCTCGTGCTCCTCCTCATCGCGATTATGCCGACGATGTCTTCTGGCTTCTCTAGCCAGACGATCTCTTTCATCATCATCGCTGGACCGTCGGCGTTGGTCATACTGACTCACATACTTGTTGAGGAGGTGATCGGAGAGAGGTCGCCGATATCTTATGTTCTTCACTTCCCCTCTCGTTACGTAGCGCTTGCCATCTTGGCGGAGCCGGTCGCGTGGAGCGGCTTCCTCTGTGTCTTTGCTGTGAGAGCAGCTGCCCTCATCTCCATCCTTGCTAGCGTGGTGTCCGGATCCTACCATGTTGATGCTGAACGCAGACGCTGGCTGGCAACCCTCATGGTAAGTATACTCCACCATGTTAACGGCGGGGAAAGGGTGTGTGTCGACCTTCATGGCGTGCTGGTTAAAAATCAACCGTCCATTTTCTATCGCCATTTGGATCTCGCTGCCGCCACACCCCGCAGTCGTTGGTGGTGTGGGAGAACGTGTTATGCCATTTGCGGTATGGCTTTCCGTTCAGCTCTTGCACCGTGGGGAACTTGTGGCCTTCGGGTACCTTTATATGCTTCTCCGTGAGTAAGAGATCAAAAATCTGCTCCGTCTTGGTCACGTCGAAGTCGAACCCTTTTGGAGGGCCTTGTGGCTTCACCCATTTGCAGGTCACGGGGCTCGTCGCCCGAGTCCATTCAGCCACTGCTATCTCTCGATCTCCCGCAAGCACCTTCATCCTCGTCCGCCTCAACCGGGGTCACCGCACGCTTGAATTTGTCCCGGTAAACATCCGGGTGGCGCCGCTCATATGTCGACAGCCTTCGCACCATGTGCGCCAATGAAGGGTAGCCTCGCTTGGGAGGCCACGTCCTTAATCGATGATGAGAGACCCACCGCCGCCAACTCGATCGCTTCTTTTTCACTTATATGAGCCGAAAAGCATCGGTTCCTAATGGTCCCGAAGCGCCGGACGTATTCCGACACCGTCTCCCCGCGCTTCGTCGTACTTGCGCTAGATCGGCAATACCAACGTCGGAAGCCTCCGAGTGATACCGCTCATGGAACCGTTCTTCCAACTGCTTCCAAGTCCGAATGGAGTTCGGTGGCAGCGATGTGTACCACCCGAAAGCCGATCCTGTGAGGGACTGTGCGAAGAACCTCACACGCAATTCGTCTGATGCTGAGATCGTGCCCAGCTGTGCCAAATATCGGCTCACATGCTCGATGGAGCTGGAACCATCTGATCCACTAAACTTTGTGAAGTCCGGGAGCCGATATTTGGGTGGTAGCGGGATCAGTTCGTAGTCGTTGGGGTACGGCTTGGTGTAGCCGAACGTCTTCCTTTTCGGCATCATGCCAAACCGATCTTTCAGAATTGCACAAATCTGATCCGCCGTGATGGCTGAAGGTGTCGAACCCCGAAGATTCGCCGGGTGGCATACTTAACCAGCCATGCTTGCTTTTCCGGTTCCGAGCCAACCGCAGGAGCTGGGCTCGGAGGTTTGTCGGAGTGGCGTACTTAGCTAGCCACGATTGCTTCTCGAGATCGGCTCCCGACGTCCCTCCCGCCGTTCCGGAGGCCCCCGATATTGCAGCCTGGTTCGAGAGTGCCCGGTGTTGCAGTCCGGTACGTACGCGCACGCGTATCCGTGCGGGATCTCCTTGGGTGCCTCGGGTAGGAATTGGTAGTCACTAGGATCACCACCAATCTTGTAGACGACGTATGCCGATGAGTTCGGCAGTTCCGGTGCTGCCCATGCGAACGGCCGGGGCTGGAGCGGCATCTCTCCCTTGAAAGTCCCCGCAGCTGGTCCCGATGGAGAATACCGGTGGCTCATGATTTCCCGGACGACGCGCGAGCGACACGCTCCAAAGTGTTCACCGGGCTCTCGAGTGGCGGTGCAGCGAATGAGCCACCATGTAGTTGATCTCCTCGCCGCGGCGACTCGGTGCGTTCTTCCGACGGGGCGGACAGGTCCACTCCATCGAGCGCGCCTTCGGGTGTGAAACCCTTCCACCTGACGCCATGGGAGCGGGTTCGGTGGAAAGAGCCAATGAGTTCGGCTTCGAGGACCGCCTTGATTTCGTCATGCTTCTTCTTGAGCTCATCAGGCAGATCCTCGTACTTGACCGGAGTGCCTTCCGCCATCTCGGATGCAGACGGCGATGTCGTGGATGTCGAAGGTTGTCCCACCGGGCGTGCCAGAATGTGTTGACGTCGAAACCCCCACGGCGGGCAGAGATGGTCAACACGGTAGAGCCGGGAACAACTAGGGCTGCGGCTGGCCCCGGTCCCTCGGAGCGACGGCCCGCAAAGCCTCCCTGGTCGCACGTCCGATGCTTATCACAAGGGCGTGCCACCTGACCTATACCCGGTCGGGAAGGTGTGGATGATGCCTCGCTTAGTTTCTCGCATGGCATACACGTAAACATTAAATACGAGCCTCGATCGGCTCTCAGGTTATCCTGTGAATCGGCTCAAGGAGCCGATCCACCCATGATTCGGACGAGGTGTCCGAATATATGGTGGTCCTGCTTGATCAAGGTGAAGCTGATTAGATCTACGACGATTTAGGGTTTTCACCGCATAATCGGATCATCCTACTCACGATTGGGCCTCGCGCTCGCGCACGGTGACCGTAAGCCGATCCTAGACAGGGCCTAAAAACCAACACGAGGTTGATCCCGGAACATCCTTTCTAGGGCTAGCGAACGTCACCCTACACGCCGCCGGATCCTCCAACCCTTTGTAAGGCCTAACTATTGCGGATGTTAAACTAATCCTTGATGAACAAGGAGCAACCGTAACGGATCAGATCTACTAAACTATGATCAAGCGGGTGCCGCCCCTACACCTAAGATAGGTGTAAGGGCGGCTAGACGTGCAAGGGTCGCATAACGAAAGCATGTAATTCGAAGAACGATGCTAACCCTAACACATCTAAGATAACTACGTTGCTCGCCATCAAAAAGGCTTCAGTACGAGATACGCATGAACAACGTGGGCAGGCTTGTGCTGCCTAGATCGCAAGATGCGATCTAGGCAGCATGGTGCTTACCGGTAGAAACCCTCGAGACGAAGGAGTTGGCGATGCGCCGAGATTTGTTTGTGGTTGAACGTTGGTTGTTGTTTATTCCATAAACCCTAGATACATATTTATAGTCCAGCGGACTTTCTAATGTGGGCGTGCACTAAACCGTGCACGGGTAAGATTCTAACTTCTAAACTAAGATGCGATCTAATATATTACAGATACACGGGCAATTAAGCCCAACTTGGTATAAAAGGCCGATTCACGTATTTCTTCCATGTATATATCTTCAAGTCCATCTTGATCGCGGCCCACCTCTGACTCGGTCAAATTCTGGTGATAACAACAACGGGATTAGCAAAACCCGCAACACGAGCTGATCACTCAAAAGATTTGCCGACCAACGAAATACATACACGGCTAAACGAGCAATTAAGATTTGCTCCTTCAAAATTTGCCAACGGCATCAACATGGTAAAAATACATATACATGTATCTACCAAATAATAAACGATCCTAACACTTGGATCAAGTAGTCAAAACATCTATACAAACAACCTTAACTCCTGAAATCACCCTTGCGGAGTGTCTTTTTCTTCAGGTGCCTTCGAATCCTTCTCCAGCTTGTCGACAATCATATTTGCAGGTAGCAAAACCTTCGGATACAGCATCTCCAAGTCACCAGTTGCATTGGCAATAGACAGTAAACTCGCTGAAGGATAACGCGCAAGGACAAGAGCAAGCGTAAACCTGGCCCCTGCAAAGGCCTGAGCTCGCACCAAGTACCGAATCTTCTTGGTATTCCCAAACTCCGACATCAGAGTTAATAGCGTGGGGGGGAACTCTGTTCAAGGGAAACATTGTCCTCCAAACCACCCTCAGGGCTTTGTAGCATTTGTCGAAGAAATGATGGACCTGTTGGACCCGATCCTGAAAATGTGAAACAGTCGAAGCTTTCGACTGCTCCCGCCAAAAAATCTCTTCGGCTGACGACAACTGGGTTAATGCGTGTATGCGCTCATGGACTCGCTTGTTCTCTTCAGCACGATTCAAAGATATGACTGGCAAGGCAATTGACGGAAGATCAGGCAAATATGGTTTTGGCGGAAGAACAATGAATGCAAGGGTCAGGGAACTTACAGTTTAAACTTTTGGTGGCTTTATGAAGTTCAGTAAGGGCGTAGCGCTCCACATCAGCCGCAATCTCGCCCTTCTTCTTGATGATGGCAGCCAAGGCGTAGGTGCTGCGCAGATCCTTCTCTAACCGCGTGATCCGATCCTTCATACGTTGGATTCGATCATCTTCAGAAAGAGCACCCGAAGAATCTTCGACAGATGCAGGCACGGGGAACACCTGCAAGAAACCACGTCAACAAGCATGACAGACTGATTCACACCAGCATCGGAAGATACTCCCATCGGGAAAATGCAAGTGACAATATTATAACGAAGAGTGTGCTAGCAACATTGCTAGCACAAAAGTTTATTACAATCAAAGGTTATACAAGCAAGACAATGTTTCACATCCAATCAAAAGAAAAGTCTGCTACAAAAATCAGAGGGCTTGGGTCTGAGTTGATAAACTAGGGCCTGTCGATGCCTTCCTTGATGAAACCAACTCGAGCAGCTGGCGTGCACATCTAACGGCTGACGCCTTAAAGGTGCTCAAATCAACAAACCGCCCATCCTCCTCCTTCGGCAGTTCCTTGGACATTTCTTCAATATCGGCCTTAAAGCCGTGACCCATCATAAGCTGGAAGGCAAGGACGGCACCATAGGTACGCGAAGTACGTTTGAATACCTCGATAACCTCCTTGGTGTCAACTGCGAAGGCGTCGATCAACTGCCCCAGGGTTTTATCCTGACTGATCTTGGGGAAGATCATCGAGTGTATCCGCGCCATGGCACCCTTTCCTTTCTCAAGAAGCTCCCGCGTGAGCTGATGGGAGGCGAGAGTCATCGACAGGCCGTTGGCCGGAGAGTTGCTTGGAACTTTGTTCAAGGCGTCGGCAGGAATATTGGCGGCTTCTGAAGGAGTAAAATGAGAAAGATCATTGACAAAAGGCCAAACCCATAAGTACGATAATCGACAGAGGAGCACAAAGGAGATTACCAAGTAAAGCTAAGGAAGACTGACGAAGGAGTTCATCCTTTTCAGCTGCCCAAGCTTCGGCAGCCAGCCTGGTCGCCTCTTCCTCCTTCAACTTCTCCTTTAGCTTGCCCAGCTCCTCCTTCAGGGAGTCGACTTCTTGGCGGGCCTCGGCAGCTATCTTGACCGCCATCCAACTTCGAGGAAGAAGATTTGAACTCCTTCTGCAGCCGAACCTTCTCTGCCTCCAGGGAAGTGAATTGGGAAGCGAAGGCCTCCAAAGAGGAGATAACTCCTCACAGGTCCTAAAGAAAAAAAGAAGAGAAGAGAAATTCAATGAAAAATCATTAAGCAAGGTACACACCAGAAAGATTCGCGTTGCAATCAAAAGGGACGTTGATACCTGGGCCGCGGGGGCTGCTTTAGGAACCGACGCTTCAGAAGCAGCGACGTCCGGCAGAACAGCTCCGGATTTGGCTTTCTTAGCCGGCGGCTCGACAAAACCTTCGTCACTGTGATTGACAAAAAGTTATGAAAGGAATGCAAGGAGTAAACGGACACTATGCGGCTTCACGAAAAAAGATGCTTACATGTCGAAGAGGTCGTCCTCATCGGCAAAGCCGCCAGTCGATCTCTTCGCAGGTGAAGCCCTGACCTCCTCCACAGCTGCATCAATAAAGGCATCATGATCAGCGTCATCATCACACACTGATCCCTCTGTGTTGCAAGCATCGTCGGCTGAGGAAGGAAGGTTGACATGGGCAGCTTCCGAATCTATTGGGTCATCATATTCATCTTCTGGGTCTACATGTTCGGCAGTACGAAAATTGACGGGGACTGAGGAGCCTCTTCCTTCAGAATTGTCATTTGGTGAACCTTGTAAGTTTCCAGAAACTACGGGAACCTGCCGAAGAAAGGAGAAAATAAGAACAATGGAAAATATGTCGACTAAGCGAAAGCAGCATAATAAGAGTATGAGGAAGAGAATTACCTCTGACAGTAGATGGTTGACGTCGAGAGGAGTATAGGAAGATATCAATGGGATCGAGTCCTCTTGACTGAAGAGAGTAAGACGACGGACTTCATCGAGCAGCTCCTTTTCCGACAGTTCAGCGACATTGATCCTGGTTTCATCTTTTGGACCCGTATACAACCACATTGGTCGAACTCTCGCCATGACTGGCTGGACCCGACGCTTTAGGAACACCGCTGCTACCTCTGTACCAATCATAGTTTGTGCATCGGCTTCTTTGATCTGGAGGAATTTGGTGAATAATTCATCGGCAGCCACCCTTTCGTCAGGAGAAAGAATGTTCTTCCAGGAATCCTTCGGCTTAGCTTCAAGGACATCGGCAAAGCAAGGGAGCTGGGACTCGGTTGTCACAGAGTCTTTGACATAAAACCATTTCAGTCTCCATCCTTGCACAGATTCTCTCATCGGGAAACTGAAATAGTTAACCTCCGAGCGAGCCACGAACCCCACGCCTCCAATGACAAAGGACCCATTGCTACTGCTGTACCTCTTAACATAGAAGATTTTCTTCCATAATCCAAAATGAGGCTCAATGCCCAAAAATGCCTCACAGAGAGTGATAAACACAGCAACTTGAAGGATCGAGTTGGGAGTAAGTTGCCACAGTTGGATTTCATAAGTCCGTAGAAGACGAAAAAGAAATTCATGGGCAGGAAGCGAAAGACCCCGATATAGGAATGATATGAACACCACGGTAAAAACAGCAGGGGGATTGGGCCGAGAAATCGCACCTGGAAGTATCACGTTCCCCTCGTCAGGGAAGACTAATCCAAGGCTTCGAGCTCTCTTCTCATCACGTTTCGTGATGGAGGACGCCAGCCAATCTCTTGGTTGGGCTATTGAGCCTGGCGGCGCCGGCGGCGCTGGAGCTGAGGGAGGAGCATCTAAAGAACTCTTCTTTGGAAGAGTGGAGGAAGATTTGGCGGCGACACCACCGGTCGTAGAGCTGCCGGCGGCAGTAACGATCTTCTTCTTCACCATTGTCTAGATCTGGGGAAGATTGGAGAAACGGTGGTGGCGGCGCAGCAGTTGCGGAAGGAAGAAGAAAGGCAAAGGCAGATGTGGGAAAAGATTAGGGATTTCTTGCCCTTCGGAGATCTTAAGAGGAGAAGAGTTGCGTGGGCACGTGTCATTGATGCCAGTCTATCAAGCGGACCTTTTCCCAATTGATGGTTGCGGGAATCGAGGAGACACCTTGGTAACTGTGCGCAGAGGGCGGAAATTGCTTGAAAATAGGACCAGACAGAGAGAGAATGGGCCCAGCAGGTCACGTCTTGTCAGTCAAAATCAAGACATCGATAAAACATCATCAATGACGTCATAAAGAATGCCTGGAGCACTCGAAGGAATAAAAAGCTATCGGATGGTGAACTTGAGTCTATGCACAGATTCCGAGGCATCTGCGCTTAGACTCGGGGGCTACTCCCATCGGGAGCGCTGGACGCGCACCCGATACATTGAGGACTCGAAGAAAAAGGATGAAGAAAAAGATGACTGCTTAGCTCGAGTCTGCGCCCAGTTGCAAGCACCCGTGCCCAGACTCGGGGGCTACTCCCATCGGGAGCGCTGGACGCGCACCCGACAAAATTTTTTGCGATCCAGGATCATGCCCGGGGACTTGATTCTGTGTAGAGTAACGTTATTTTGCCATCGGTAGTTAACCAACAAAAGTTGGGCACGTTACTCATTATCCCTTGCAAGTGGAAAATATATCGGATGACCTATGAAGACCCGCGGAAAACTTCGGCAGAGAAGAATGTTCGAGTAGTACAACTTGAGTCTACGCACGGATTGCAAGCATCCGTACCTAGACTCGGGGGCTACTCCCATCGGGAGCGCTGACGCGCACCCGACAAAAAAAGGACGATGCTGATTTAAGATGAACAAGGACAATCAAGGAGAAGAACATCAACAGAAGAATGCTTCAGTCTCTACCCGAACAATGTTCGGCTAGACACTCGGGGGCTACTGACGTGGGCATTACCCTTCGGGTAACCGACATTGCCCTATCCTGTGTTGACTAATTGGAGGCCCATGAAGACACCTGGAGGCAAGATGGGCCACCTGGACGGCGCACCAGAGGAATCCTTGACGAGCAAGACAAGGAAGCAGACGAACAAGGAAAGATTAGATCTAAAACTACTGTAAACCTAGTCGTACTCGGTTAGACCTCTTGAGACCTGGCCTCCTATATAAAGGCCAGGAGAGGGGCTGACGAGGGACACAATCAATCATAGCAACCATAGCCACCAGAAAATATAGAGCTAGGTCGCCGTAGAACTTAGCCTCCCGACGAGATCTCAGCCGAACTATTCGGCACCCCATTGTAACCCATTATCATCATAATCAAGAACAGACAGGCAGGACGTAAGGGTTTTACCTCATCGAGGGCCCCGAACCTGGGTAAATCGCTCTCCCCGCTTGTCTGTGAACCGATGTCTCGTGTCAGCTTACAGGATTCCGCTAACCCTAAGCCCCAATCGGAGGGCATTGCCGAGGAGTACCCTCGACAAGTGTTGCGGTCGTCCAGCTTGCTCAGGAACGGGCGGGCGGACTTGACGTAGACGACGCACCCGAAGACGCGGAGGTGATCAACCGCCGGCTTCTTCCCGTACCAGGCCTCGTAGGGGGTCATGCCGTCGACGCTGCGTGTGTGTGCGCGGTTGAGCACGTACACTGCCGTGGTCACCGCCTCACCCCAGAAGTAGCTCGGCATCCCCTTCGCCTTGAGCATGGAGCGGGCCATGCCCACCACGGTTTGATTGCGCCGCTCAACGACACCGTTTTGCTGCGGAGAGTACGGCGCCGTCAGGTGCTGCTTGATGCCGGAGTCGGCGAAGTGAGCAGCGAGGTCGTTGGAGGTGAACTCTCCTCCACGATCAGTGCGCAGCACGCGCAGCTTCCGCCGCGCCTCGGACTGCGCCTCAGCTTGGAAGCGCTTCAGGGCGGCTGTTGCTTCATCCTTCGAGCCCAGCAGCACGACCCACATGAAATGACTGTGGTCGTCCACCAGCAGGAGGAAGAAACGACGTCCTCCTGGTGTCGCCGGCGTGATCGCACCGCAGAGATCCGCGTGGACAAGTTCGAGCGGCTCCTCCGCTCGATACTTGGCCTTCTGCGGAAATGGCGTGCGGTGTTGCTTCCCTGCCATGCACACCTGGCATAGCTCCCCCGTGTGCTGGATCGACGGGAGCCCTCGCACCATGTCGCTCCGCGCCATCTGCTGCAAAGCCTCGAAATGGAGGTGCCTGTACTGCGCGTGCCAGCGCCACGACTCCGTGTCGTGATGCATTGCGAGACACGCGGGCTGCACGGAGCGCAGTGTCAGCTTGTACAAGCGATTTGGTGCGCGTTTCACCTTGAGCAGCAGCTTGTTGCGGCGGTCGTGGATGGTGAGGATGCCGCGGTGAATCCTGATGTCGCAGTGGTGCTCGTCAAGCTGGCCGAGGCTGACGAAACTGCTCTTCAGGCGAGGGATGTAGTAGACGTCGGTGAAGGCGCGATGCGGCCCTCCGTCGATGGTGAAGGTGATCGTGCCGCAGCCCTTTATCTGCACCCACAGAGCCATCGCCGAATCGGACGCTCCCGGTGATCGTCTCATCAAGGTCCGCGAACACCGAGCGGTCACCGGTCATGTGATTTGATGCTCCGGTGTCCAGGTACCAGGTGGCCTCGAGCTTGTCGTTGTCGTGCCCGGGCCGCACCACGGCTTTCTCTTCGTTGAGGAAGACGGCCGCGTGCTCGTTTGACGACGCAGGTGGTGTGGCAGCGGGAGCCGTGGCGAGGGGAAGAGGCACGGGGTCGAGCTGCACCTCTGCGAGCAGCATCGCTGGGACGGCGTCGTCGTCGGCCTCAGCCTCCGCCAGGTGAGCCTCCTCCCTCTTCTTCTTCCTGCATTCACGGGCCCAGTGCCCTTTCTTGCCGCAGTAGCGGCACTGGTCGTCCTTCTTAGACCCACCGGAGGCGTTGGCGCCGTCCCCGGCTGGCCGCTTCTCCTCGCGGCCTTTTCCGCGGTTCCTTTCTCCGCCCGAACTGCTTCCGCCGCCGTCGCCGCGCTTGTAGCGCGACCTCCACTCCTCCTCCGTGAGAAGGAGTTTGACGGAGTCGTCCTCTCCGTCGATGGCGTCGTTCTCCTCGACGACGACCAGGCGCCCGCTGAGCTCCTCGATCGTCATGGTATCTACATCCAGTAGAGATTCAATCGAGGAAGCCATCTGGCGGTACTTACGGGGCAGCACGCAGAGGAACTTCCGAACGGCCTTGTGCTCGTCCTTCGGGTCGCCGAGGATCTCCAGATCGCTCAGGATGGTGGTGAGGCGCAGGGCGAAGGTCTCGACCGTCTCGCCGCTCTTGAACGCGAGGCGATCGTAATCGCGCCGCCGTGTCTGTGCCTTGGCGATCCCCACGCGTTCGGCGCAGACGCGCAGCGTCTTGAGCGTGTCCCACGCAACCTTTGCGTTGTCCTTGGCGGCGAGGGTGCGGATCAGCTCCGGTGGCACGGCGCGGAGGAGTGCGGAGAGTGCCGCCCGATCGTCGTGATCGTCGCACTCGCTGCTGTCGACGGCGTCCTAGAGGCCGTGGACCTGCAGCTGGATCCGCATCAGGACCGCCCAATCTGCGTAATTTGTACGCGTCAGGGTGGGCCACTGCGATCCGCCAGTGACCTCCCGTGCCACCTTCTCCCTCACCACCAATTCGCGCCCCTGGTGGAGGCTCTGGCCACGGCGAACGGGTGAGGAGGAGGTGCGACGAGTCGGTGAGGATTCCGGGGGCTTGGAAGCGGATTTGGACGCGCCGTCCTTGTCCTTCTTCTCCCCCGCCACAGGTTTCGGAGGCTTGGAACCTGCCATGATCGTTGGCGAGGCTCTGATACCACTTGTGGACTTTGATCGCTCCTTCTCTCGATCTCATGAGACTCTCTCTCTCGCTCACGATCAGGACGAACAGATGAACACACAGAAGGTTTTTGGCCTGCGTACAACATGCAATTTTCTCTCTATTCTCATTCCCTTTTATTACAGAGGATCACAATCGTGACTAGAACCACGGCGCTCGTGGTGAATGCGCCATCCCACGTTCGAGCGGATCGGAGCAGCACAACGATCGTGCAAATGACTAAGTAAACGATCTTATCCAAACCCCTAAGTTTTAGCTGAACTTAACTGAACCTAAACGACATTTATTCTGAACCTGACGAGCTAGATTAACTGACAGTTTACCTCACGATTTCGAGCTTGCTCTCTTAATTTTGTTATCTCTTTGTCTCTGTCTATATGCTTTAATTATCATTAGGAGCAGTTTTTTCACGACGCTCCTCCTTGAAGAAGTTGCTCCATGCACAGCTAAATGAAATAAATTTAACTTTTATACTGAACTCTTATAATTTCAACTTATTTGTAGCATGCTATGGTCTTAACATGTACGTATAATTTATATTACTCATTTGATAGTTAATCACATACAAAATCATTTAATATTAGGTGAATTTTTGTTTTCTAAAGAACCGTGATATATAGATAAAAATACATTTACAATGTAAAATATTTAAAAACAATTCTACCAACTTTCCTACTTAATCAATTTGTTGGCAAGTGCATAAAATAAATACTATTATATATATTTATGGTGGAGATATCTAAAACATATGGTCTAAATAATTTAATAATTGTTTTCGTATATGAGTAGGTAAGCTTACTTACAGAAGCTTCATGAGCATTAACTAAGTTGCTAGCAAGATTCTACATTGCTTTTTAGATTGTATTGTTCCGACATATATGATACTCCATTCTTGCTAAAATATAGTCAATAAGAGTTTTGTGAAAAGTCAAACAACGTGAAGTTTGACCAACTATATATAAAAAGTATATATCAACATTTAGAATATCAAATCAATACCATATAAATTAGTTGTGACATGAATTTTCATATAGTATACATATGTAAATAATGTTTGTAATAAACCTGGTCAAACTTTGTGTCATTTGAATTTTGAAAAAAATTATATGCTTCACATTGTGTAAGGAGGGAGAACATGGGAGGCCGACCATGTGAACCTGGGTGCACATGCACCATATTATGAAAAATTATAAAAAAATGCTATTTCAAAATTTCAGAAAAAATTAAAAAATACACGCATGTATATCCTATGTTGACACTTAATTGTGAAGATTTTGGCATAAAAAAACTACCATGTATGACCTACACATAAATGTGAAATGCAATTTCCTATTTTCATGAACAGTACACAACCAATCGTTATAATGATATTTTATCATTTTTGTGTAGAACACATACAATCGTATTTTTCGTGAAAACTTACAAAAGTAAGAATCTACACAATATGTATATGAAAAAAAATATTTTAATTATTTTTGAGATTTTAAAATAGTATTTTTTTTAATATTGGATAACCCGAGTGCACGTGCAGCCAGGTTTATCCTGATGTTTTTCGGAGAACATGATATTAGGGTGCATTTGGTAGCCCTGACCAACAGAGAATAGCTATGACCCTAGCTTAGTTGAGTTTTGGTTTTTTCGTGTGTTTGGTAGCTCGGGACAACAAAGACATGATGAGTGCTTCTGTTGTTTGGTAAGTTGTATGTGTTGAGAAGAGCCGAGGAGGTCTAAAGTTTGCACAAAGACCCATGCATACAAAAATAGAACATGGTCAAGTCCCTATACGCTAAATAAAAATAATTGGGTCCCTGTAAACACAAAAAAAAAAGCAATTGGGTCCCTCACAACTGCAGTGAAGGAGCTCCGGTGAGGCGAGGGAGTGATGCCCACAAGTATGGAGGATTGCAGAAATCTTCGATGGGAAGTATTACCCAAATTCATAGTTTGACTCAAGGGGAACACACGAATACCAATAAGACTTTAGAAATTGAGACGTCACTCTCAACCACACCTTTATATCAATAAACTCACAAAGCAAGTGACAATTTTGTAGTAGTTGATTCAAAGCAGTAAAATAAAATAGTGAACAATAAAACAGGTTTCTAGTTTTCACCAGAAATAGTATTATGTAACTTTCAGTGGCTAAAAGTGTATGAATGAGGTAGTAGTTGTATGGATTCGTAGCATAGAAAATAAAAAAATCCTACTGCAAGAACGAATAAGGATCCAAGATCTAATCTATTAGATGGTAGCAACGAGATGGGATCAACGTACCCTCGAAAATCGCTAAGCGCTAACGAGGTTGTACTCGTGGTTGATGTAGTTGATCATTTGCCGCTCTCAGGAGCGAGTAGAAGATCCCGACGGTGCTGCAATCGAGCAGCACCTACGCACTCGGTCACACATACGGTGTTGATGAAGACGTCCTTCTCCCCGTTCTAGAGGGCAGCGGAAGTAGAAGATCCTCCTCGGAATCCCGACAGCACGACGGCGTTGTGGATATCTCCTATAGGGCTTCGTCGTCGCCTTGCGGGAGATAGGTGGAGGAGGGGCGACGCTAGGGTTTGGGAGAAGGGGTGGGGCGCCGGCCTTGGAGCCCTTGAGGTGGTGCGGCCAATTGTGTGGCAAGCCCCTCCCATCTCCTCCCTATAAATATGTGGAAAACCCTAGGTCCCAATCAAACTCACTCTATGAGTCCTATTCGAAACTTTCCATAATACATATAATACATAAGGTCAAAACCTAGTCAAAGAGAGACTCTCCTCCCTTTCCTTGTCGTGTGGCTGGCCATGATGGTGGAGTCCACCATGGACTCCACCTTCCCACCTAGTGGGTCGGTTAGGGCTGGTGGGACTCCACTTGACTTAGTGAAATATTCCGGTTGATTCTAGAACCTTCTAGAACCTTCCATAAATACACCGAACCATTCCCAAACTTGGAATTTGATTTCCCATGTATGAATCTTATTCTCCGGACCATTCCGGAACTCCTTGTGATGTCCTGGATCCCATCCGAGACTCCGAACAATATTTGAACACCATTTCATATTCCATATCTACTTAAAACGATATCATATCTTAAGTGTGTCACCCTACGGTTCGTGAACTATGCAGACATGATCGAGACACTTCTCCAATCAATAACCAATAGAGGGACCTGAAGATCCATAATGGATCCCACTTATTCAACGATGACTTCGTGATCGAAAAAACCATTAACATGCAATACCGATTCTCTTTGTCGCGCACTATTTTACTTATCCGAGATTTTGATCATCGGTATCTCTATACCTAGTTAAACCTCGTTACTGATAAGTACTCCGGCCTAGACCCGGCAACAAATCTTGGTAAACCCGCGGTTGACAAACTTGAGTTCCACCTAACCACCGGAGTGAAGTCGAGGAGCCCCTTCTCTAGCGAGTGCTTGGATCCTGGAGCGAGCGTCGGGATCACCTACCTCGGCATCCAGATCGCTAGCGGCAGCACCGGCGCCCAGGTCTGCGCTAGGGGTGGCAGCCGGAGCAGATGGTGCGGATGTCCGTCGTGGCACACGGGATTGGGGCACAGTTGTCGGGATCCGTGTTGGACAGTCTCGCGGAAGACGAGCGGTGAGGCGTGGCGGTGTTCGATATCTCGCTGCAGATTCCGTCGACTGGTGGCGAGGATGCGAAGCTAGTGGTGTGTGGGGCGAGATTTATTGGTGGTACCGCCAAGGCCATGTCGACCCCTTGCAACCTACAATAAGGTAGTACATGATGCTGCATGGGAACACCAGGTTATTATGTACTAGAACAGCTGTGAAAATTACTCTAGTTTTCTTCTCAGGTCGATGGTCGCGGATACGGCAGGGAAACAGCAAGTTCTGTAGAATAATTGTCAAAATTCTTAGGCCGTAGTATTTTTCTTTTTGTCTTAGATTGAATGTCACGGAATCGATCATTGGTTCATTACCCGAGTTGTTTATGAATCAATACTAAAGTAGCTATGCGGAGCTAATATCAGTGAGTTAGAATATACTCCCTCCGTACACAAATAGGCGTACGTATATTCAAAAGAAAATATGAAATGGAGTAAAAAATATATTGGAAAGATGCAAATCAACGTCTCACTTCTCTTTAATTATTTCACCTCCAATGAGCTAAGTGCATGTGGAAAACGCGGAGAACATGTGTTGAATATTATTGTGCTTGATTTTCATGCAATGAGAGAGGAATATTTTTTGCTACTTTAAAGTGCATTAGGAAGATATAAGTACACACTTTTGTGGACAAAGTTTGAAGCTAAACACTCACTTATTTAAGTACGGATGGAGACATGGAGTACAATGTTTTACTTTCTCCCATCTTGTTCGTCTGCTCAACTTGCTCATTAATCCGGAGCAAGTTTCATGAAAACTAAAATGGTATTTGTTTCTCTGCTTATGTAAAAGATTTTGAATTTTTTTGGTGGCATTGGCCTCAAAGCAAACTTCCTTTTTCACTCAACATGGTATTACACAGGTACATGCTCTCCCAAGCATCGGTTTCACAACATCCATTATAAAAGAAGTTTGCAAGAGAGATGATATTGCACATTTAGGTGACCTTATTGTAGTTATTTCAAAGCTGTCTAGGGGAGCACAAGTGCCTCTTGAATATGTAATATACACTGGCCGATACCGGAACAAGGTAGAGAAATCTTCTCTAGCAACAATGGTGGAGCTTGCCAAGAATATATGGTATATGGGGGGAAACACAAAATAACAATGTCTTCGGGGTAGGCGTGGGGGGGGGGGGGGAGTGGCCCCCCTGTGACTTGAAACATCTTTATGTATCTGTGAGTATACAACTAAAATTTTGTATTATGGTAAAACAAAATTTTAGATGTATACCTGTTATCACCAAGATTTAACCGAGTCAGAGGTGGGCCGCAGTCAGGATGGGCTTAAGGAAATATACGTGGAGAATTCTATGAATCGGCCTGTTGGGTTTAATTGCCCGTGTATCTGTAACATATTAGATCTATTTTAGTTTAGAGATAGAATCTTAGTCGTGCACGGTTTAGTGCATGCCCACATTAGAAAGTCCCCTGGACTATAAATATGTACCTAGGGTTTATGGAATAAACAACAACTCACGTTCAACCCCAAAAACAAACCAATCTCGGCGCATCGCCAACTCCTTCGTCTCGAGGGTTTCTATCGGGTAAGCGACATGCTGCCTAGATCGCATCTTGCGATCTAGGCAGCACAAGCCCCACGTTGTTCATGCGTTGCTCGTACTCGAAGCGCTTTTGATGGCGAGCAACGTAGTTATCATTAGATGTGTTAGGGTTAGCATTGTTCTTCGTTTAAGCATGCTTACGTAGTGCAACCCTTGCATATCTAGCCGTCCTCACGCCTATCTCAGGTGTGGGGGCGGCACCCCGCTTGATCATTATTTAGTAGATCTGATCCGTTACGATTGCTCCTTGTTCTACAAGGATTAGTTTAATATCTCGCAATAGTTTGGCCTTACAAAGGGGGGAGGATCCTGTGGCACGTAGGGTGGCGTTCGCAAGTCCTAAACGGGATGTTCCTAGGATCAACTTCATGTTGGTTTTTTGGCCTTGTTTAGGATCGGCTTACGAGCACCTGCGTGGCCATCCGGCCCAACCTCGGAGTAGGATGATCCGATTATGTGGTGAAAACCCTAAATCGTCGTAGATCTCATTAGCTTCATCTTGATCAAGCAGGACCACCAAGTATTCGTACACCCCGTACGGATCATGGGTGGATCGGCTCTTTGAGCCGATTCACGAGATAACCTGAGAGCCGATCGAGGCTCGTATTTAACGTTTACATGTATGCCCTGCAGGAAACTAAGCGAGGCAATCTCATCACCTTCCTGACCCGGTATAGGTCAGGTGGCACGCCCTTGCACTTCGCAACGCCGCGTGTGACCAGAAGAGCATTGCGGGCCGTCGCTCGGAGGGGTCTCAGCCAGCCGCAGCTCTAGGCTCCCCCCGGCTCTACAGTGTTGACAAGGCCGCTGCCCGCCGGTGGGTTTTGGCGGTCAACACATTCTGGCACGCCCGGTGGGACAATCGTCTACATCAACCACATCGCCATCTACATCCGAGATGGCGGACGGCACGCCGGTCACCTACGAGGATCTGCTCGACGACCTCAAGAAGCAATACAACGAGATCAAGGCTACCCTCGAAGCCGACCTCATCGGCTCTTTTCGGAGAACCCGTTCGGTGGCATCGGATGGAAGGGGTTCTCACCAGAAGGTGCACTCGATGGGGTAGACCTTTCTTCCCCGTCGGAGGAACGCACCAGGGGGCTGCGGCAAGAGATCAACTACCTGGTGGCTCACTCGCTACACCGCCACTCTGAGAACTTGGTTAACGTGCTGGAGCGTGTCGCCCTGCGCGTGATCCGAGAGATCATGAGCCACCGGCACTCGCCGTCGGGACCAGCTCTCGGGACGCATCAAGGAGAATTGCCATTCCGAGTCCCGTCCACCGCTGCCATTTGCGTTGGCAGCACTTGCTGAAGTGCCGACTACACCGGCATTCCTCGTTTACAGAATTGGTGGCGACCCCAGTGACTACCAGTTCTTAATGGAGGCGCCTAAGGAGATCCCTCATGGGTACGCATGCATGTATGTGCCGGATTGTGGTGACCGGGCACTCACAAACCAGGCCACAACATCGGGGGCTCCGGCGAAGACAGGGAGGAACGTCGGCGGCAGAGCGGACGTGGCTAACTAAATACGCCACACCGACGAAACTCCCGAGCCCGGCCCTGCAGGCTGGCTCGGAGCTGGAAAAGCAAACGTGGCGAGGCCAAGTACGCCACCCCGGCGAATCTTCGCAGTGCAACTCCTACGGCCAGCACGGCGGATCGGATCGGCACCATACCGAGAGACCGGTTCGGCATGATGCCGAAAAGAAGGGCGGTCGGCTATTCCAAGCCGTACCCCGACGATTACGAGATGATCCCGCCGCCACCAAAATATCGGCTCCCCGACTTCTCCAAATTCGGTGGATCGGATGGCTCCAGCTCCATCGAGCACGTCGGCCGATATTTGGCTCAACTAGGACCGGCTTCGGTGTCGGATCAGCTACGCGTGAGGCTCTTTTCACAGGTCCCTCACGGGATCGGCTTTTGGATGGTACACCTCTCTACCAGCGAACTCCATCCGAGTCTTGGAAGCAATTGGAAGAACAGTTCCATATGCAATACCATTCGGAAGCTTCCGAGTCCGGCATTGCCGATCTAGCACAACTACGTCGAAGCGCGGGGAAACGGTGACGGAATACATCCAGCGCTTCGAGGAATCTTAGGAACCGATGTTATTCGGTTCGTATAACCGAAAAGGAAGCAGACCGAGTTGGCGTAGCAGGCCTTGCAACACAGCTCAAGGACATGGCCTCCCAAGCGGATTATCCCTCACCGGCGCACATGGTTCAAAAACTATCGGCATATGAACGGCGCCACCCCGACCTCGTACCAAGACAAGTTCAAGCGTGCGATAGTCATGGTCGATACGGAGGAGGATGAAGTGCTCGCGGGAGGCCAAGAGATAGCAGTGGCTGAGTGGACTCGGGGAGGAACCCCCGTGGCCCGCAAATGGGTAAAGCCACCGGGGCCGCCTGAGGATTTGATTTTGACGTGACCAAGACCGAACAAATCTTCGACCTCCTGCTCAAGGAGAAACGAGCTTGACGGTTCCCGAAGGTCTCAAGTTCCCCACGGCGAAAGAGCTAAACGGAAAGCCGTACCGCAAATTCCACAACTCGCTTTCCCATGCCACCAACGACCGCCGGGTGTGGCGTCGCACATCCAAGCGGCGATAGAGAAGGGGCGGCTAATTTTCAACCAGTACGCCATGAAGGTCGACACCCAACCCTTCCCCGCCGTTAACATGGTAGGAATCACCTACCCCGAAGGTTGCCGACCCGGGCCCCTCGTTCGGCATCAACATGGTAGGGCCTGGAAACCACTCGGCAAAGATGGAGATGAGGGCAGCTCGCTCTCACAAAGAAGGATACGGATGAGGCCGCTCCATGCGATCGGCTCCGTCGTGATGGCAAGCGCTATGTCACGGAGGGGGAGGTGAAGAATATAAGATATCGGCGACCCCTCTCCGATCACCTCCTCAACAAATATGTTAATCGGTATGGTCAACGCCGGCGACCCTATTACGGTGATAGAGAAGATCGTTTGGCTAGAGAAGCCGGAAGATATCGTCGGCGGGATCACGATGAGGAGGAGCATGAGCGCTATGCCACGGAAGCATCAAGGGAGCAAGACGACAACGCCGGGCATTGGGACTGCCCCTTCTTCGGTACACTGCTGGGATTCGAGGAATGAGCCGATTGCCCACAATCGGCAATTGCCCGTAATGCAATCGGAAAAGAAGGAGGCAGCCAACGTGTCCGTGTTCGAGCGCTTAGGGCCTCTCCCACCACAAAGCAAATGCGGCTGAGTCACCTCGTTGGGCAGATCTTGAAGATTCGGAAGACGAGGGAGAAGTGGAAGAAGACAGGTACCACCGGCCAAGGTGGTGCCCGACGGACTCGGCCGTTCCCGAAGCGCGGGGTTCAGCGATTGCGCGGCCTGGAGGAAGCCGAAAGGTTGTACCTGCATACGCTAAGAAAGGCACGGCCCGATCCGGCTGCAAAGGTTCGGCGAACCCCGGATGAAGAGGGTCGTCCACGGAAAATGGAGTGGCGCCCTAAACGAGAGGAAAGCCGATGATGAGACATCGGTCGGCACAAACATGGTACTCGTCTTGCCGACGGAGCGTAGCGCTCCACGACTCTACGGAGCACACAAGGTGGACGACAGCAAGCGCATCAAGTCAGAGGTTGGGTTGGTTTCATCCAGCCTGACCAAGTAGCAAGATCAAACCAATGGGCAAACCAGGAGAGGCTGATCCTTGTGATCGGCCCCAAAAATTTACGAAGGGAACTTACAAAACCTTCAACGAACAAGCAACGTGGAGGCCGATTCCAGCAATCGGCCAAAATTATCCTCACCTACCTCTCTGCTCGGGTTCAACATATTTTCCAACGGAGCCGATACCATCAATTTTCTTGACGAGAATCGGCTCGGGGGGCACCCGGTATATGGAAATATGAGGGTATACAACGAAGCATCTCATCTTTTGTTGATGGTTATTGGAAAATGGGGGCCGATGCCCAGGGCGGCCGTAAAAAAAAAAAAAAACAAAAAAAAAATGAATGAAAATTCGAAAGTTTTCTTAAGGACATCGACTTAAGGACATGAAAGCCGATGCGGGGCCATCGACTCAAGGGAAATTTCTTCAAAGACAATGTCAGGAGCAGCATGTCAAGAATCAAGAAACAGCCGATGCGTAGCCATCGACTCTGGTTGTGCGAGGATTATCCAACCTGTGGGGTTAGTACAGCTGGGACGGAAGATTATCGGCTGTCAGAGGAAGAAAGAGGATCGGCTGTGGCACATTCTCGCCTCGAGTAAGAACTCGGGGGGCAGCTCACCTTGAAGGCTTTCCGCTCAGAGAAGCCGATTTGTGTTCAAATCGGCTGACGCTACATAAGGAATTTCCCCGCACACAATCAGGCCCGAGTCTACACAGTTCATGCGCGTATTCCTCGTCTCTGTTTTACATCGGCTGAGACTCGGGGGGCAACAGGCCTGGTAGATCGCTCTGTTGAAGGGCCGGTGCGTTGTTATCGGCTCATCACACATTGGCAAAGTGGGCAAATCGGCAAAATCAAAGTGGGGAACAATTCTTCATTGATAAGCGGGATTTCTTACATAAAGAACTGAATTGCTCTCAAAAGGAAATACGAGGGGATACATTGCCCCATCTACCACTACTGACCCTATGACAGAGGTCCTATCTACGGGCCGTCATTGTCCTCATCATCATCCTCCGAGCTCTCATCAGCACTGCTGCCAATGGGCTCTTCGTCGCTACTCCCGTAGCCCTCCATGGGGGCCTCATCCCCATCCTCGTCGTCGCCTGCTGTCGTCGTCCCACCACATGCGAAGGCGCTTCGCTGGTGGGTAGCCTTCGAGGGAGTCGTCATCGTCGTCGTCCTCCTCCTCCTCTTCTTCCTCCATCACCCCCTCGGAGGAGGTGAAGTCGTCCCAGGAGAAGCGATCGTCATCGCTCTCCTCCTCCGATTCCCCGTCGGCGAGGAAACGGAGGTCGCTCTCCCCGTCCGTCGAGGACCGGTGCGTCCTCGGACCAGATGGAGAAGTCATGATCTGACTCCTCCCCGGCCGCAATGGCGCGGCGGGTATTGGCCGCATGGGCTGCCGCTGGGTTGTGCTCCGGCGTCGGTTCGCGGGACATGGAGGACTGGCTGGAGGAGTCCGATGGGGCTGAGGAGGAAGAAGACATGATGGTGCAGGAGGGTTTTTGGGCTGCTAATGTGAGGATGCAGGGCAGAACTGTTCGTAGCGGTTAAATAAAGGGGGATGGTGAAAATTCAATGCCACAGCAGTTTCCAAGGAAGTGATGTTTGAAAGAAAAAAAAAAAGACTGCCAAATCACGCGGAGAAGTTGAGAAGGCAAGTCATCATGGTAACGGATACTGCGACGGTTCTGCCACGACATGACCCAACGAGAGCATAATGATTTTGGAAATTCCATTTCCAAAACCAGGGGGGCATGTGTTATCACCAAGATTTAACCGAGTCGGAGGTGGGCCGCAATCGGGATGGGCTTAAGGAAATATACGTGGAGAATTCTATGAATCGGCCTCGTTGGGTTTAATTGCCCGTGTATCCGTAACATATTAGATCTATTTTAGTTTAGAGATAGAATCTTAGTCGTGCACGGTTTAGTGCATGCCCACATTAGAAAGTCCCCTGGACTATAAATATGTACCTAGGGTTTATGGAATAAACAACAACTCACGTTCAACCCCAAAAACAAACCAATCTCGGCGCATCGCCAACTCCTTCGTCTCGAGGGTTTCTATCGGGTAAGCGACATGCTGCCTAGATCGCATCTTGCGATCTAGGCAGCACAAGCCCCACGTTGTTCATGCGTTGCTCGTACTCGAAGCGCTTTTGATGGCGAGCAACGTAGTTATCATTAGATGTGTTAGGGTTAGCATTGTTCTTCGTTTAAGCATGCTTACGTAGTGCAACCCTTGCATATCTAGCCGTCCTCACGCCTATCTCAGGTGTGGGGGCGGCACCCCGCTTGATCATTATTTAGTAGATCTGATCCGTTACGATTGCTCCTTGTTCTACAAGGATTAGTTTAATATCTGCAATAGTTTGGCCTTACAAAGGGGGGAGGATCCTGTGGCACGTAGGGTGGCGTTCGCAAGTCCTAAACGGGATGTTCCTAGGATCAACTTCATGTTGGTTTTTTGGCCTTGTTTAGGATCGGCTTACGAGCACCCTGCGTGGCCATCTGGCCCAACCTGGAGTAGGATGATCCGATTATGTGGTGAAAACCCTAAATCGTCGTAGATCTCATTAGCTTCATCTTGATCAAGCAGGACCACCAAGTATTCGTACACCCCGTACGGATCATGGGTGGATCGGCTCTTTGAGCCGATTCACGGGATAACCCGAGAGCCGATCGAGGCTCGTATTTAACGTTTACATGTATGCCCTGCAGGAAACTAAGCGAGGCAATCTCATCACCTTCCCGACCAGGTATAGGTCAGGTGGCACGCCCTTGCACTTCGCAACGCCGCGTGTGACCAGAAGAGCATTGCGGGCCGTCGCTCGGAGGGGTCTCAGCCAGCCGCAGCTCTAGGCTCCCCCCGGCTCTACAGTGTTGACAAGGCCGCTGCCCGCCGGTGGGTTTTGGCAGTCAACAATACCATAAGACACATACAACGTTTCACTTTACAAAGAACTTTCCCGTAGTCCTGGTTTCCATTTTCAGATCATGATTTAGCATTATACCTATTCTGACACCTAGCGTAGAATGGTTTATGGGGTAGAAGCTTACCCATGAACTTTCTGTGTATGTTATAACGATAGTCCTGCAAATGATAAAAACAAATTTCACATATTGGACCGTCAGTGTCATGCCAAAGCTGAAGTACACCAGAAATATCCATGGAGTCCTCTAATTTGTTCATTTCTAAACTTATCATAATCTGCTTCATCTTTAGAAATTCAGCAAAACTAACCCTTCTGTTGATGATCCTTTCATTAGTGAGCTGCTGGCATGTAAAGTTGGGTTGGAGGCTGTTGTTAGAAGCCAACTAAACTGATAATGTTTAGCTGCGATATATATTCATTTGTTGTTCATGTCTTCACACTCTGTTAGTAACAAAGTAGATATGTCATTGTTGTTTCATTTTCAAAAAAATAATTGGAGCCTTGCACTCAGTGATTTCCTTTCACCGCCTTTTTCCTAGCTGTTTATTGTCTAAAATATGAGTGATAGATATCAAAGCAAACTTCCTTTTTCTATGACTCATTCAACATGGTGTTACATAGGTACATGCTCTCCCGAGCATCGGTTCCACAACATTCCATTATAAAAGAAGTTTGCAAGAGAGGATATTGCACATTTAGGTGACCTTATTGCAGTTATTTCAAAGCTGTCGAGGCGAGCACAAGTGCCTCTTGAATATGCAATATACACTGGCCGATACAGGAACAGGGTAGATAAATCTTCTCTAGTAGCAGTGGCGGAGCTTGGCTAGAATATGGTATATGGGGGAAACACAAAATAACAATGTCTTTGGGTGGGGGTGGTGGTGGGGGTGGTGGGGGGGGGGGGGGGGGAGTGGCCCCCTCTAACTTGAAACATCTTTATGTATTTGTTAGTATACAACTAAAATTGTGTCTTATGGTAAAACATAATTTTAGATGTATACCATAAAACACATACCACATTTCACTTTACAAAGAATTTTCCCGTAGTCATGGTTTCCATCAGATTAGTATTTTCAGATCCTGATTTAGCATTATACCTATTCTGCAACATAGCACATAATGGTTTATGGGGTAGAAGCTTACCCATGAACTGTCGTGTGTATGTTATAACAATAGCCCTGCAAATTATAAAAACAAACTTCACATATTGGACCGTTGGTGTCATGCCCATGCTGAAGTTAAACCAGAAATATTCATACAGTCGTCTAATTTGTTCATAAATTCAGCAAAAATAACCCTTCTGTTGATGATCCTTTCATCAGTGAGCTGCTGGCATGTAGAGTTGGGTTGGAGGCTGCTGCCAGAAGCCAATTAACTCAAATTACTCAACAAACAGACCGTGCAATCTTAGTGTCTGTTTGGCATGATTCGAGGCAGGCGCAGAAGGAGTCCACATCCTGAATGAGGTCAAGATTATTAGTAATTCTTTCAAGCCTTTTCATGCAAATCATTCTGCAAACTTTGTGGCACATGTGGGTGCGAAAGAAGCTCTCAGCTTAGGCGCATCTATATATTTTGATGTAACACCTAGCTTCCTGCCTAGGATTATCTAAGCAGATTATAATCATGTTTCTTGTGTGGGCCAGGCACCTAACCGAGAATGAACAAGACACTTTTCATATTCATCTCCCGTTCTTGACACTAGTCTAATCTCATGGCAATTAATGGCTTGTTCACAAGCCATGAGACCTAAAATATGTACCAGTCATATGTGATTCCTACAAAACTTGAATAATCATTAAAATGGTAAGTTATACTACTATGTTATATTAATAAAATGATAATCAAATGAACACAGCGCCACGCAGCAACCAGCATCATCTATGTTAAAACTCACTCCACAAATGAAGTAAAACCAATCAAAACCCGAACGGGCAGCCTTGAAGGTGTTACTGTTACATAGCCAAGACATACATGTGGGCTGTAACGAATAAAACTAACACTCCCAAGGCCTGCAATGTGCAAGAAAGCGAGCTGCCAATCCGAAGGTGTTTACATCAGGAAAAGTTTAATCAGGCCCCTTCTACTACATGTCTAGCGCATCACACGGCTCACCACCTAAACACACATGAAAGAAACCGACAGGTATCGATCAGTTTGTAACATCCAACAAAGTTAGCGCCATCCTCGCTCTAACCATTATCGCAATCCCTGCACGTGAGGACTGCTACTCTTCGATGCAACCCCGGGTCTCTGACACTTTTCATGTGGGGTGCAGTGCAACAACATCACCCCATTGTCACGGTGGCACTTGAGCAGGTGACATAGAGCAGTAAAACAGCAGGTAAAAGTCACTCGTCAATAAACTGGGCTCCTCTAAAACTTCCCAGGCTCAAACAGCGGGAAGGAGCCCGTGCGAGCCCTCTCGCCACGGATATCACGCTGCTGGGCGCTCGGATCTCTGCTTGCCTCGGGGCGCGCTCTTGTGCCCGCCTCACTCCTTTCAGCGTTGATGCCAGTGGTGCTCAAGATGGGCCCACCAAAGAATATCGACTGGCCTGTGTATGTCAACCTCTCAGAGGGCTGCCCTGGAGGAATCGCTGCTGAAGATGCGTTTGCAGGCGCAAGATTTCTACCATGGTTGCCCGGTTCACCACTTGGGTTTGCCAAGAAACCTGGGTTTCTTGCGGGGAGCTCGACACCAGGTCCTGTTCTTGTTTGCGCAAGTACTGACACATACCGCCCAGCCTCTTGATCCCATACAACAGATGCTCTTCGGTTCTCCCGGACATAAGATGTGGCTGACTGGAACATTGGGTTGTTTATCTGCGTGGTAGGAACAGGTGGCCTTGTAATCCCCAGCGCAGGCCTTTCGGGAGGTGGAGCTGGATGAGGCGCTGCACGAGACTGAGAGTGAGTGGCGAGCTTGTGGATGTGGACCGGGCTGCTTAAACTGCTCGCAGTCTGTGTGCCTGTCTCGTAGTCATCCATGCTTGCAAGACTCTGCGGGTATGAGTTCTGAAGAGGAGAGAGCCTCATCTCACTCCGGGATTCCTTTGTACCGTTGTAGTCGACACTCATGCTACTCCTGACACTGGCATTGCCACTGGAGCTAATGTCAGCTTCATGGCCATGGCGGGCATCTATTGGCCGGAGAACGGAGGATGATGCCCGGGCTTTGGCTGCAGCTTTCATTACCTCATTCCTGTCCAGCTTTGCAAGGCTCCGGGCACTGATCTTGACTGGCTTCTTGGATTTGTTTGCTCTTTCAGCATATCCAGCAGCATCAGGATCCACAGTTGAAGGTACCATCCCAGGGTCCAAATGTGGAATCACTTCATCCTGGTTGACAGTTTCAGTACAACTAAATTTAGTATGGCCATAGGATTGCTTCCAACAATATAATTATTATTTTTCTATCTCAAAGTCATGACTAAACTTTCAAAGATGTAGCACTTGAAATACGCAACTTACGTGATCAATAAATATTCTTGGAGGTGTACACCAAGCACCCTTGTGGTGAAGGCCAAGAGAACTTCCAACACTGAATCCCGTGGTGGCTGAATTTGATGGGGAATAGATGATATTTGCTCCTTCCTCATCCTCTGGTAGTCCCTCACTCATAGCTCTCATTGCAACCACATAATCATAGGTTGTGATCCCCTGATACAGAATATAGACAACGAACGCAGCTGAGCAAGCAAGATAAACTTTGCATATATATTACATTTCTGGTGTGAGGTGTGAGTCAAACCTTTCTGATCAATATCATGTGGAAGAAGAAAAGTTCCCCTAAAGGTACGCAGGCCACCAATGAAAGCAAAGTGAATAAACCCTGGACATAAGAATTTTACAATTCAATTAATTATAGGCCAAGAAGACACAAAAATTCTAAAAAGCAAGAACCTGTGAGTACTACTCAGTATACATTAGACCCAATTTGTATGTACCACAGGTATTGCAATGATAGCTACAAAATGTAAGATAGTTAAAGAATCCTAAACAGTAATTAATGCACTTCCAGAAGGTAAAAATAATGAGCTACCAAGCACATCAAAAATTCGTTGTATTCCAAGTTTCTTACAAGAGACTGCAACTGTAATACGAAACAATAACTTAAGTAACATCATAACTTTTCATCAGCATGTATGGACTACAGCAAAATAAAAGGAAACAGTATTGGAATACCGCATCAGATAACGATAAAAGATGCTGCTTCAGATAACTTACTATAAACAAGAGGGATAAAAAAGTGTAACAAATCCTTATGGTACTTACTACAATGACAGCAAAGGGAGCAGGAGTCAAGCCATTTCCAAGCTTTTCTTGGATATTTCTTGTTGAATTCTTATCGACAAAGCAGATGACAAGAACAGCAATGCCCACTCCAACTTCAATTGCAAGCTGTCACACAGGAGAGTATAAATATTCAGTACCATAAAGAGAAAATAATAACTTTATACGAACCTCTACAGGCAATAAAAATGATATGTTTAACTACTGCAGTCCTCTTGCATGCTCTCGGAACAAAATGATATGTATAACAGGTCAGCATTACAGACCCATAGGAGACTGATGGCCATCAGAGCAATAAACGTGAAGTAGTTCTTCCTCCCAACACAATTATTCAGCCACTGCAAAAGATGCTCGTATCAGCTATATGCAATTAAAATATTAGAAGGTAGAATGCTAACACAGTCCAAGAAAGTCACCCGACAATGATGATCAAATCCATCCACACACTTGTCACAACTTCTGCAATGTTTACTGAATTTGCAAACCTGTAAAATTAATTTATTAAAATATATTAAATGGGCATTAGCTTCAAATAAGCCTACTGCATGCTAAAATCAGCATACCTCAGCATTGCATAATGTGCAAAAAAGAGCTTCTTCGCCACTAGCTTGTTGCTCTGAATCATCAGGCTTTCGGCAGTCCTCCTTGACAAATAAAGCGCACACGATCCCACCAAGGAAGTAACAGTTTGATCTTTTCTTCGGCAGTTGTGAGCTCAGATTTATGTTTGCTTCCCCTATAGACGAACCTCTCTGATTAGAATGGCCATCTAGAGAGCTTCTGCAAGTAGATGTTGGAGAGTGAGTTCCAACACCACTGTTTGCTTTCTGGGGTAAGTTTATGCCTCCCGATCCGTCGTTGTTGACAGGTACATTGATAAATCCATCCTCAAACTTTGACATGATCCCAGGATCAGCAGGGTTAATACTTGTGCACCGGACGTAAAGGATGAAAACAGCCAATGCCTGGAAATGATGTGGAGAGTCTTTCATAATACTACAAGATAGCCTCTCTTCACTTCAGATAATCAGAAAGACATTAAAATAAGGACACTTTTGAAGACTTACAATGGGAGTATAAATGCCGATCGCAACATACTCAAGGACTTGCTTTCCCAGAAATGGTGCAAAGAAGGCATAAAATGCAACCACCAGAAGGAAGAATACAGTGATTGCAACAATCTGCCAAAAAAGACATTATAAATTAGTAAAAAATGTGAAACAGGCCTTTAAAAGTGTGAAACTTGTACGAGAACTGATCCCACAACTATATAATAGACTGTAATTCCACAAGTGCATTCACTTCTCTTCTCTCTACATGCATATTAGATTTTCTACAAATCCAAGGCTTCTGCAACAGTTAAATAGTAATGATCCTCTCCAATTTTAGTGTTTGTTCATATGGTTCAATCACTTGGATGGGCATAGGCTGTAGGTGCAAAATCATAAGATTCCAAACCATACAAGACAGACATTGTTACAAAAACAAGCAGATATGAACAAACATTAGCAATGTATCACAGAAATGTAACTGAAGATTAACAAGCTTGGGCTTGGCAATAATATTTTTCTCGGAATGTAACTGAAGATTGACAAGCTTCGGCTTGGCAGTAATATTTTTCTGAGGCCTAAACAACTGGCTATCCTTTTATTGAACAGAACCAAAACCATGAAACAATCACTTGACAACATCAAGTGACTACATCAGATGGAAAAGTTGCCTATGTTGCCAAAAATCGCCATACACAAAGATATTTCAATGGTGACACTTTGGCCTTTGCCACAAGAGAAACCAAATTAGTAGCCTGCAAGCGGAAGAGTTATCGCTGCTCTTAATCAGGATGAGTGTTTTTCTACCAAATTTGTGAGGTCCATAACATTCAATGCAAAATTAGGAAAACAGTAATCTCCAATGTTTAAAGAAAAAGCTTAGGTGTTACTGAGCTAAATCTCCCATAAGCAGCAGATCGATTAAATTTGAGCATATTGTCTTGGCAATCAGTAGCCACTAGAACAGGAAAAAAAACAGGCAAAACGTCCACGGGATCACCTGGCCCGAATTATTCCAAATCCCCACCCCTAACATACAAAAAAAACCAATGGCACGGCCAAACTGTCCCTTTGGGAACCTTCCTACATGCAGACAGAAATAGCACAAAGCTCACAGGTTCAGACATCACTCCTCCATAAGTGGATAATTTAGCAAAAGGGTTTTACTACTTCCAGCTGAATTAACAAGCAACCGTTTCAGACAGAAGTACACCGTTTATCAACCCTGCTTTATCCGACCGCAAGGGCCCAAGCGGAGGAACAACCCTAGATCGATGGCTCAACGAACCATAACAAATCTAAATAACACAGACAGCAGAATTCGCCAGATTTCTAAGCCGTTTCACAACCGCTGCATCCAGACTCAATCCCTCTGGAACTCACATCACCGTTACGCTAATATATTTCGCGGGTGACCCTTCGCCCCAAGAGAAACTAGACTATTATTAGCATTTAAAAGGAGAAATGTTTTTGCTACCACGTAACCAGGAAGAGTTTTCTACCGAATGTGCGAGGTTCCTAAAATTTGATGCTAAATTAGGAAACGATTTATGGTTTCAGGATAAAGCTTAGGAGGCACGGAGCTAAATCTCCCACATCCAACAGAACCCACAAAGTAGACAGAAACATTGTGATTCTGCACCACTATTAGTGTACAAACCAACTTAAAAGCTGCACCTATTTTTAGCCGTTGAATCGACTACATTTTAGCATATTGTATCGGCAAACACTAGCCACCAGTACAAGAAAGGAAACAGGCAAAACGTTCACGGGATCACCCGGCCCGGTTAAACAGTGATCTCCAAGGTTTAAAGAAAAAGCATGGGTATTACTGAGCTAAATCTCCCATAACCAGCAGATCAATTAAGTTTGAGCATATTTTCTTGGCAATCACTAGCCACTAGTACGAGAAAAAAATCGGCAAACGTCCACGGGATCACCCGGCCCGAATTATTCCGAATCCCCAATCCTGATGGAGAACAAGCAGACATACAAAACAAACCAATGGCACGGCCAAACTGTCCCTTTGGGAAGCTTCCTACATGCAGACCGAAATAAGCACAAAGCCAACAGGTTCAGACACGACTCCTCCATAAGTGGATAATTTAGCAAAAAGGGTTTTACTACTTCCAGCTGAATTAACAAGCAACCATTTCAGACAGAAGTACAGTTTATCAACCCTGCTTTACCCAACCGCAAGGGCCCAAAGCTGAGGAGCAACCCTAGATGGCTCAACGAACCATACCAAATCTAACTAACACAGACGGCAGAATTCGCCAGATTTCTAAGCCATTTCACAACCGCTGCATCCAGACTCAGTCCCTCTGGAACTCACATCACCGTTACGCAAATATATTTCGCAGGTGACCCTTCGCCCCAAGAGAAACTAAACTATCACTAGCATGTAGTGAGAAATGTTTTTGCTACCACGTAACTAGGAAGAGTTTTCTACCGAATGCGCGAGGTTCCTGACGTTCGACGCTAAATCAGGACAAGATCCATGGTTGAGGATAAAGCTTAGGAGGCGCGGAGCTAAATCTCCCATAGGCAACAGAACCCACAAAGTAGACAAAACCATTGTGATTCTGCACCACTACTAGTGCACAAGCCAACTTAAAAACTGCACCTATTTTTAGCCATTGAATCAACTACATTTCAGCATATCCTCTCAGCAATCACTAGTCACTAGTACAATAAAAGAAACAGGCAAACCCAGCCCGGTTCACTCCAGGTCCCAACTATCCCTTTGGGAGCCTTCCTACATGCAGCCGGAAATAGACAAAAAAAAACACATGTTTCAGACCTCGCTCCTGGGTAAACGGGTGATTCAGCAAAGAAGTGTTTTGCAGAGAATACATATCAACCCTGCTTCATCAGACCAGTCAAAACCGACGAACAACCCTAGATAGCTCGACGAACATTTACCAAATCTAACACGAATTCGCCAGGTTTCTGACCCATTTCGCAGTCCTTCCGGCCTCAACCCCTCCGGAACTCACGGTACCATGCGCCTCCATACAGGCAGACACAACCAGACGAAGAAGAGAAAAAGAAAAGGAAGAATGAGAGAAACCAACCACCGCCAAGCTGTCTCTCTCCTCCCAGCAGATCTTCGGCCGGGGAGTTTCCAGCGGCGCGAGCTCACGGGGACGGAATCGCGCAGAGAATTCCTACGGCTACCGACGACGCAGCGACGGGATCGAGGAGACGGACCAGAGTAAAGTCCAGTACTTTGTCCTGGCTGCGCCGATCCAGGGACCCCGATAGGGAGAAGGGAGGGGCTGGTGGGCGAACCTGTAAGGTGTGGGCCGGGAGCTGCCACCCGTGCTTCCTCGCCATGGCTGGCGGCGGCGCTCCCTCTCTCCTCGGTCGCCGGCGGCGGGCGGCGGACGCCTCCCAAAATGCTTTTCGGGAGATGGGTTTGGTAGTGTCAGTAATTACGAGAGAAGAACAGGGCTCAAAGATTTCAACAGAATTATAAATAAAACCTCTCTCTAGACTGGGTTTTCGCTTGCCTTTTCCAGAGTGATTTTCTCTCTCTAGAGTGATGATGGTGATCTGTGATGGCCTTTTCAGTATTGGTTTGTTGGGTGAGATTATTGGTCTGTTGGGGAAGATTGGGTCAACTGGGTTCTACTGTTCATATATTTGGATTTTTGGGCTTTGGAGAAGATACAAGATGTGTTTCGATTTTCAAGCCTTATGCTTTTGGTCGTAAAAAGATTTTGGTAGCATTCGTCGCGTAAATCCAAGGTGGTGGTTAGTCGGGACCTACCGGACACGCGACGGCGGACCTACCACGGTGGCGAGAAGGTGCATCTCCCCTCTTGTATTGCCTTAAGGAACCCAGCAGCAAGTGTTGGCCATGGAGGTGGAGCTCTAGGTCGAAGCTTTTATGTCCATGTTGAAGGTTTTGACGTGGGAAACTTCAAACCCTAGGTTCACAAATTGGCGCGAAAAGTCCCCTCCAGCATTTGTTTTTCTTGTGTATTGAATGGCATTGTAAAGAGCATGCTATATTTGCTAATTAAACACCAAAAAATTCCAGTCTAATTTATGAAGCAGTAAATATATGGCTCTTCATTAGTTATGCTTCAAGCTCCGCCGCCGGAATCGGCCTTGTATGAATTAATAATCCGTAATCTTCGTCATTTATTGCCGATGGCAAGTACCAGACCACATCAAGCCATCCGCTTCCATCCTCCACATAGTCGTGTTCTAGTGGGCTAGATTTTTTTCTTCTATCAGAAAGGCACACGTTCCGTCGACATTATAAGATATTTAAAACATAATAAATATTTTTTTCGTAAATAATAATGTGTACATTCAAGTATGAACGTGAGAAAAAAGGCATAAGGATGAACCCGAATCACATCAGCGAGTTTTCTTGGAAATTCCCTTTAAAACATAAACCCCTCTATAAAATACTCTTGTCCCAAAATATAAGGAGCTCCTTAAATTTCATTACTCAACAACTTACAACTTTGACTATGATTTATGCTTACAATATGTTCACGAAATTTGTATAAATATGTATGACATGAAAGAGATTTCCAATACAAATGCAAGGATACAATGTAAACATATGCACTCCATATAATTTCATACATATTAGTGGTGAAAGTCATGTATCAAAGACCGTGCAAAAAAATCGTGCATTATAATTAGGACGGAGGAAGTATGTACTCTAGCTTTATTAATTAACAAAAAAAATAGTGCTCTCGCTGGTTACTTTGAAGAAGAAGAAAAAAGCACTAGTTACATTGCCACATGCGGCACTAGTTTCCTGTGCTAGGTCGTTGATTATTATAAGTGATCCTGCGACACCTTTATTATTATTTTTCTCTGAATAATTTGGCGATTAGGTTTGAGCCAAACATTCCACGGGAGGACAGCAAGAAGAATCTCAACCGAACGGGCACATTCTTCATCCATTTTATGCTTCCAATCATCAGGAGAGCAGGTTCTTTATCGGGGAAAAACATCAGGAGAGCAGGTGACGTGAGCGGGGTCAGGATAATAAGACCACTCACGTAATTCCAAGAGCACGGAGGAAACCGTATAAATTGGTTGCGTGTCCTCACTTGCACGAAATTTTCTTGGCATTTGCGTTTGGTCCGGACGGCTTCTGTACATGTACGTGGTACGGGGTAGCGTAGAAACTGGAGTATTTCTCTATTTTTTATGTATAGGAAAAATAGCCGGAACAATCTTTCTCGGCGTAGGAACGAGCAGGACTTGGGCTCTCATGCTTCGGGTAAATATACATGTCAACCTGCAGGCCGGTCTTCATTTTTTTTCTTTTTTGGAGGAAACAGACCTCTCTCTAGACTCTCTCTTAACCTTTTTCATTGCCCTGTGGTTTTCTCTCTCTACAGCGATGGTGATCTGTGATACCCTTTTCTGAGGAGTGAGGAGTGGTTTGTTGGGAAGGTTGGGTCAATAAAGGGCTGGTTCTAGGCAGAGACGGAGCTGCCATATTGTCATGGGGTCAGCTGACCCTGGTACTACTTTCATCCTAAGGCTTAAGGCTTATATTTTTTTGGAAAAGTCAAAGCAAGTAAAATTTGACCGAATTTTTAGAATAAACTATCAATAAATATGATATTTTGTAGATAGCACATGAAAATATATTTCATTATCTATCTAACAATATTAATTTTGTATTTGAGATGTTAATGTTTTTTTATAAAAACTTAGTCAAACTTAACATAGTTTGACTTTCTGAAGAAAAAAAATAAGCCTTAAGCCTTGGGATGGAGGTAGTGTTATTTTGCATAAGATGACACCGGTGAATTAGAGATAATATTGAGCTGATCCCACTGAGATTCTTTCCTAACTTCGCCCCTAGTTCTAGGGATTCTTGGAAGATACTCTATGGAATAATGGCAAGAATGTCAAGGTGTTGAGAGCTATTTAGGATCATGATTGTAGAGGATTAAGAGAAGATGCAATGTGTGTTCAGATTGTCAAAGTTTAAGCTTTTCGTCTTGATTTTTTTCCCTATGAGATCTGTTTCATCAACCCAAGGCGGAGCTTAGTGAAGACCCGCTAGGGCACGTAGTGGTAGAACTAGTAGGGCAACGTCCTTTGGCGGAGCATGGTACGTCCTCCCTATATGGCCTTCGGTGACCCAGTGATGATTCTTCAAATCCTAGGTCTCACCAGTCGCCACTGAGGGGTCGTGCCCTCCCACCGAGGACATGATTTTCATGCTCATTAAATAGTGCTATGTAGAATATTAAAGTTTTAGTCTAATTTCATGATGCAATGAGTGTTTGAACCTTAATTAATTATGCCCTAAGGTCTGCGATGGTGATCAGCCTCTAAATCCATATTCCATAATCTTCATCATTTCTTGTGACCTGATAATATTGATTTGACATGGTACATGTTGGTAGTTTTTTCTAAAAAGTTGATCAAAATTTACATTGTTTGACTGTCGGGAAAATTCGAAATTAAGTGTCTTGTAAGCGGCCATGCAACACCTTCACCCCTTGGAATATAAGAGGATTAGGTTTAAGTCAATCATTCCACGTCATGACAGGTAGAAAGAATCTCACCAAACCTAGCTCGATACATTCTTCCCTTAACAATGATTAACGGAGTTGACATCATCACGAGAGAGCAGCTGACACGAGCGGGCCAGAATAATACAGGCATACAGCTAGCCACTCACGTAATGACGTAAATCCAAGAAATGGAATTTGAGTGAGCACGAAGGAAACCTAGTACTCCCTCCGTCCTAGAGAGTAAGACATATTTCCAAAAAACTATTTGTCCCATAACCCTCACTTCTAAGGCATAATTTTATTTAATGAGGGAGAGAAAGGGGTTGCATGCACCAACGAGGGAGAGAAAGAGAATGCATGCCCCAATGAGGAAGAGAAAGAGCCTGCATGCACCAATGAGAGAGAGAAAATGAGACCCAATCAGCTAGTACCTTGGGCCAAGATATTCAAAAATTGTGACTTACAAACTAGGACGGAGGGAGTAGTGTTGTGTCCAAATCCTGCTGTTCCAAAATAGTATCCACTTGCCCTGTCTCGATAGCTTCGATGCAGGAAAATGCTACCCACTCTGTTTTAAAATAATAACTTGCTCAATAGTTTTTAGATGCAACCGAAATCTAGATAATTTTAAGCATCTTATTTCGAGATGGAGGAAGTACTATTAAACAGATGGAAAATCATGTGTTGCGTTCTACGCGAGCGCGTGGGTGGGGAAGGGTGGCCATCATTTTTGTGCCCGAACAGCCCACACACAAAAATGCACTGATTTATCCACTCAATACCATTCGTCCCCATTGCATGATCGTATCCATCACGTCTCCACCAAAATCAATTCCTCCCATCGTTGGTGCTCGGGATTGCTGGAGGAACTAAGAGGGGCGGCTTGGCACGGCTGGGGAAGCCTTGAGTTGGGTTTCTGGCTAAAGGAGGCAGGGTAGCGATGTATTCAGGATTTCGAACACGATGGGTGGTATTAGGGTAGGTGGCGCGACGATAGTTTCAGAGCAGGTCTGTGTGGCGGTCTGGCGGGGCCGAAAGTGGGCGGTGGATTCGGGTGAGTGCTCGCACGGTTGGGAGTTGCCACCGTCGCGAGGGCGTCCATGGTTGCTGCGACAGCGCCGCCGCCAGCGTCACCTGCCTCGCCGCCGAGGAACCGTGACGCCACTGAGGTCTCCCATCTACTGGCGACGACTCCATCCGCCAAAGCCACTCCTCCCACCGAAATTATCGATGCTCCCATGCAAGGTCTCCATTGACGACATTCTGCGCTTCTACCACGAAAGTCAGGTGTTGCGAGCGGGAGCTGACGCTACTACCACCGTTCTCAGGGCCGGCCCATAAGGCAGGGCAACGGGGCGGTCGCCCTGGGCCCCGAAGAGGCAGGGGCCCCAATCCAGGTTTATTACTACTCCTGCTAGCCTAGTTTAATTTCCAAAATCCCAAGAAAGTCTGAGCTGCAGCCTGCACACGCACCACAAAGGAATTAATTCCTCGGCCTTTGACTTACTCCAATGATTATTTTCCTAACGCCTCTACTTCCCAGAATAACGCTGTAGGCTGCAGCTCGTTGCCATATGAAGGTTGCGAGTATTAAGTCCGCACTTGTACCTTTCTGATCTTCTCCCATTCTAAACAATTATATTCATCCCTATCATCAACTACTTGAGAGATTGCATACGTTCTTCCATCCTATTCTCAATTCTGCCTGGTAACTCTTCTCTTCTCCTAATTCTTTTGCACGGGAAACTGATCAAGATGCTCATCTAGTTCTCCTTTTGCGCTTGAAATTTAGAGGTACTAAGTAATTCGTGGGATAGATCAAGAGAAAGAGAAAGAGGAAAGGATCATTCAAATTGTTTTCAGAGTGTGAGATCTTTTTGTTCTTTCTGTGGATCCAACCATCAACAACCAGATCAAAGCCATATGCAGGTGCTTCCGTTCCTTGTCTTGCCATTTTTGAGCAATTTGTGTGATGATTTGTCTCCTAGATAGTTTTTGTGTGCTATTGATGAAAAAAAGTGGGTAGATATGCGAGTAAGCAATTGGTATAAACAAAGTATCATGGCGTAATTCTCCCGGTTGACAGTATAGAAAATACTTAGTTTTTACTAGAGACCATGCATCTTCGCAATGCAATGTTGCACAAATGTGGTTGCAATATAGTAGTAAATATTTTTGGAGGAATGGGATATATTTTGGAGTCTTTTTGTGTGAACAAAGGGCCCCTTCAATGTCGTCTTGCCCCAGGGCCCCCAATACCTATGGACCGGCCCGCTCTATGGGATTTGCATCATAGTTGACTACTTTTTGCTACAAGCATTATTTAAATTTGCACCATAAAAACAAAATGTTTGCTACAACCTTTTTTTTTGCATCATAGAAAATGTTTTTATTTACAACTGTGTTATGGTTTTTGCACCATATCTTACGTACATTTGCATCATAGGAAGACTTTTTCGTGGACAAACATTTTTTTGCTACAACAAAGTAAAAATGTGAGAGTTTTTTTCTACATACAAAACAGTTGCAGGTTTTAGACGAAGTTGGACATGTGTCACCATGGCATGGATCCTGGGGTGCCCAGCACTTCCCGGGCAAGACTTAGGGAGGACATGTCTTAGATAGGATCTATGAGAATATTTTTTTTGCAAACAAAAAATATGTTCAGAAATTATGAAAAAAATGTCAACACACATCTGTGTTATATATGCAATGCCAAAAATTTGCAAGTTCAAATTCGACATACACTTTGAGAGACAAAAAAAGATAAATTTGGGTGTGAATAGTATCAAATACTATTCTACCAGATCTAACACTATTCACAATAGAATTTATCTTTTTTATTTCTCTAGATCAGATTTTGAGCTGAAAATCTCGGAGTTGTAGATACAACCTATATGCATGTCGCTTAATACAAGTCTCTCCCCTTTTTCTCTGCACCCGAAGTCCGGAACGAGCAAAGCTGGGATGCTTATGATGGGCCGACAAGGGTAGTTCGGTGGACGTAGTGGGCCCTTCATTTTTGGGCCGAGCTTAGGAGTGTCTCGTAGAGCTCTAGGCTCTCTTTTTTTCGAGGAAACAGCCTGCAATCATGCCCACGCCATGTGAGCTGCTTAATCATGTTTTTTTTATAAAAAATGAAACAATATTTTCCTTTACACGTATTCATCACAAAGAAAAACTTGGCACGAGGTCACGGGGATGAAATCGCATGGCAAATTCCTACGGTTACCAATGACACAACCAAGGCATCATGTGTACTGCTTTGCAACTCGAGAGGCTTGTGCCCTACATCTGGTACATTTATGTTTGCTATAGCAACACTTTTCTGTGGCTCGCCAAAGCCATTCGAATTGCCTTGTCGAAGGTTTGAATGCTACATGATGAGTTTGAATATCTTCACAAGGTTCAAATTCCTGTAGGACATTCTGGTAAGGTATAAATCATGTGCTTCTCTGGTTGTTACCCCTGATGACATACTGAAAGTTCAGATGCCTTGTTCTCACTGCCGTAGCTACTTTGACTGACATTTGTAACTAACCTGGCTGTGACCCACACCACCACTTACTGTATTGATATGTAAAAACCACGAACGTGTAGATCGATATTAGTCTGATAATCCATAGAGCTGGGTTCCCAGCAAGGCACAAACGCCGGTGTGATAATTAATTTGTAGAGGGTTTCAGAGGCTGGTGTAAAGCATGCTGACTAATCTGATTCTGAACATGCTGATCACCGGAACTGTAGGAACTCCCCAGAATGTTTGTTGTTAACGAACGAACCATGCATGCTAGCTGCTATTGGCCCTGCTGATCATAATTATAGTTACTTTGCCTGAATATTGCCCTGCACGGACTACGTTTTGACCGCCTCTGAAGAGTTCTGCACGTACGAAACACCAAGCTGCTGCTAATGAACATTATAGCAATGTCTTAATATCAGTCACCAATGTATGTTGTTAATGGAGATGAACAAACAAAAAAAATGCAAATTGGTGGGGACTGTGGGGTATAGACAATCAACTTGATCGATAGCGCAAATAAGAATTCAACCGTTATAATGAGACTGGTCATATCAATTCTACAAAATCAACAATTCAAATATTAAGGAAAACTGTACGTAAGGTAAGGTAGAATATTTAAAATTTAAATGTTGAACGTGCAGTATACTAGAGATCCCACATTTCCTGAAGCAGTTTGAGGTGCTTTACCTTGTTTCTCCATGATCATAATCACTTCTAGTTGTAATTCATTAAGTAGTGAGGCAATTACCTCTTAACTCCATAAAAGGAACTATTAGTGTTTGTATATTTATAAATGAAGACAAAAGTCTTTGCACAAATGGTGTGCAAGATGTGGAAGTACCAACTACTTCTAAACCAGCCCCAATTTATTTTATTCATGACCATTGGCAAGTGACTTTTCATTTCGGAATGTGAGAAGAATTTTTCGTAAGCGTAAAAATTATTTGATACAAATATTGCTCTTGTATCTAAATAGAGACATGATGTTTCAGAAGCTCTAGCATGCCATATCATGATAAAAATGACTTATATGTTTCCTTAAAGCCTCGCCTATTCGAAGTTAGCAACTTCTTTCTCAAATCCTCGCAACCCTACACCATCTTAATCATACATATTGTGGGTACAGACCAATCATGCATATCATGGTAGAACAAGCTTGGAGCTCTTGGCCCGCGCGTTGCCGCGAAACAACAATAACTTAAACAATCTTTTTTTTAAATGATGAATTGACAGTATGCTTTGCATGTTTAAACCTCCGAGACGATGACGCCGAGCCTCGCGATCTCGTCATCTGTTATATCCTCCGGGTCGAACTTCCGGCTCTCCGCCATGACCAACTTCCATTCCTGGAAAATGCAGGCGACATAGTCGTCGTTATCGTCCTTGGCCTCCTCGTTGTGGTAGGTCAGTGCCTCGTTGTACTCCTCCTCGTTGTCGTCATCCTGTGCAGACGCCGGCGACTGCCGTGTTCGACGACGAGGCGCCGATAGATGGTCGAAGGAGAAGTCCCTGTCGCCGAGGAAGCCCGCCATTCTCCTCGGATCCTTCTCGGTCTGGCGCCAGGTGCGCCACGTGTCGGAGTCGATGGCGTACGCGGGAACGATGCCCGTGAAACGATGCACTGTCAGGAGGGCCCGGTGGAAAAGCGAGCGGTCACTGTGGGCGTCCGTCAGCGTTCGTGCAGCATCCGCAGAGATGCAAATCTGACGCATTTTTGGGTCGTGTTTGCGTCGCTGCGGACGGCCCGGTCACTAAGCGTCGTCCCGCTGAAGCGCTACGAGATGCATTTTCGACACACGGACGCGTCGGACAATTGGAAATATGGGATTCGATCTGTTGCTGACACCTGCTATATCAAGTCCACTCCAACTCGAGAACGAGACGGTATAAGCTCATGCGTTAGGCGCCAGCTCTTAATTGGGCCGGGAGCAAATATTTAGAAGACACGATGGACCGTTAATTGGACACCAAGCTTTGTTCACGTTGGATCGAACGACACCGAAGATGATTTGGCTAGCCAGGACGTACGACCGATTGACCTGAAAACTGCAGGACGTACGTACCAACGGATACAAATTTAATAGTAAAGATTAGATAGAAAAATCTAGACATGTGATGAGTATGTGTGCTTAATTTTTTTTCTCGAACACATATCAAAGCACGCGTCATTATATATTAGAAGAGGCCGTCAAGAAGACGGGAGAAAAACAGGTGTACAGCAAAGAAGAAGAAGAAGAAGAATATGTGTATTTGACGTAGTTGTCGCAAACCAATCACTACAGGTTGGCAAGTTGAGGCTGGTGCATATGTCAAACCAAACTTGTTGGGAGAAGGAACACTGGACCATGATGTGTGCAATTGATTCAGGGTCTTGGTCGCACAAAGCGCAAGTATCATCATTGGTCAGGCCATGCTGCTATCTCCGCTGATTAGTCCAGCATTCCAGGGAAGTTAACCAAGCAAAGATTTGCATTTGAGGGGAGCCCAGTACTTCCAAATAGCAACATGGTGGGGAGAGGTCACCGTTCTTCGAAGAGGGCTCTGTAGGCAGATTTAGTGTGCTTAATTGGAATCCGTCATTTTCCCATCTTTTATTTGGGCACACTCCAAAAAAATTGCATTTTCCTTTGTGTCATTTAAAATTTACCAAATGGGTAATGTAAATAGTCAATAAAGTGTCACAACATTATAGTTGAATAAATATATTCTAAATTTACAAGATATTTTATACAAAAAATTATACTTCTACTAAACTTATTGTTCTCATATTATTGTCTTATTGAGTACAACTTTAGATAACTTAGATTTCTTAATTAACCACATAACATTATTTTTCGATATTAGTTATGTGTTGTACGGTTCTAATGTATATAATGCATGGTTTGCTTGTGCTAATTTAAATCTATGTTGGAATAAAGTTTTTCCTTAAACTATTTTTCACCTACTGTTAAAATTATATGGTGTTTTATATACGTATGTATGTGTGTTGGTGTATATATTAATATCCACAAACACTATGATAGAGATCTATAAATCGCACAATCCAATAAATATCTTAGTTGCGGTTCTTATTTGTTATTAGGTGCCTATACTTATAGAAATTTATAAACATTGATAAATTTGTCTTGCGAGTTAGATTCCGTAGTTAGTTGACAACATGTGCTTCCTCTGCACATGGTATTGGAATTGCATATACGGTGTCTTGAAAAAATAAACACCAACATGGGTTGAGGACGTGCATAAAATTTCAAGTGAATTTTTAGCAGGCTGACAACAAATTAACTTATAACTAGATAACACCCCACGCGTTGCTGCGGGATTTTTTCAAGAATGGAAGAATGAAACAGATGTCATTGCACAAACAAAATTTTGCTGTATCTGCTTGTGATGCATCGCATGTTTGTATACCCTTTAATATGGGCCAATTACACCGGTGTGCTCAATTAGTAAGTCACAACAATACCCCATCATGGTAATGATCTAAAATTTACTTTCTTATGCATCAGACAATCTGTTTAAATTTCAGATAGAGGGTGTCTTATATTTCTGACATCTTTAAAAGAAAATAAAAAAAAGACATATTTGAGCTCATAGAAGCTTGATACATGAGAGTAGACAAATAAAACTTCCGTAAAAAAATAAACAAATAAAACTTCTGAAAACTATGTCAACTTGAGAGCCTGCAAGTTAGGGCATTATGATTGTTATAAATATGAGATGTTGAAAAACAAAACAAATTAAATGGAGGCATATGATTTCCATTGGTAAGACTATAAATTTGAGAAAGTTAACCTGAACATCACTATGGTCCGTAAGGATCCTAGATGTAGGCGCTGGTCTACAGCGAGAAGCTAAGCTGAAGGGAAGCTCATGACATTAACTCGTATATGAAGATAAAACTGAATGAAAGAGTGCCGTAACTGAGCATCTTGTATAGCAAGTAATCACTTCTAATAGCTTCTACAACCTGGGAAAGAATGAATAAAAAAAACACAAAATCTCAAGATAAAGTAGTGATAGAATTGTATATGAAGGAGAACCAACCTGTGGTTGGATGGTTAGGAGGGCAGTGACACCCCCAGCCCACCAGAGTTCAAATCCCAGATTTGACACTTTGGTGTCTCATAAAGGCGGAATATTCTTCAGTGGGAGGCGACGTTCCCGTCGACAACGAGGCGCCTGTGGTGACTTCGTCAATCTCAAGACCCGCCGGATCAGTTCTTCAACGCAGTCTCTTGGAGGTGCTCATAGGGGTAGGGTGTGCGTGTGTGCGTTCATAGGGGTGAGTGTGTGCGCGTATGTATATGAGCGTCTTTGATTGTACTGTATTTCGCAAAAAAAAAAAAAAAATTGTATATGAAGGAGCTTTCTAATGCCACACTGGCCAATATGTTCTGCAGTCCTGCACCCTAATCAACAAACTGTCCAGGGACTAAAACCTGGTAAAATTGATGCAACCTGCAAAAATAAATTGGGGAAACAACTCGGAAATATATTCAGGGATAGAACGGAAAGAAGACACATGGTTTCCTATATATACCAAAGTTTCACTACATGGAAGATTCACATCTGATATTCTGATGAGTTTCCACCGCGCAATGTCTGTGTTCCTATATATACCAATGTTTTCTTTGTCATTCAAATAAAAGACTCTTGGGTGAGGGAGTGGTAAAAAAAGAAGGCACCTCCACTGCATCTGTATTGGTCCTTTTCTTCACTAACCTCCATGATGTAAAAAGCAATGGATACTTAAAACCGAATAGTAACATATTGCTGCACCAATTATCTGCTGAATGTGGAAGAAACAGATTGCCCAATGGTTACGCAATTGCCCATAGCATACTTACTCTGAATATAAGAAACGGAGAGGAGTGGAGGCCGATCTTGTGAGAAGGTACCTGCGGCCGATGCCAACAAAATCTGTAATATACAATATTAAACCGATCTGTCTATGTGAACTGCTAATCCCGATTGGAAAAAAGCTGCTAATCCCAGATTTGTACAAAGAAAACAGCGACCTTGAATCTACACGCGTGAGTCAAGATATGAGAGATGGACAGAAAGGTTCAGTGAGAAGAATGACTCCGTGAGCCGGGACGGCACAACTATGTTCTCAGGCTACATCGCCATGTGGCCTGGTCTTCACTGTGCGCTGGCTGACCATGCAATCAGAACCGAGGGCGCCATGGGTGGCCTCGATTAATGAAGTGCACATGCTGGTGTCCGGCCTTCCGGTGGAGAAAGAGGACGTCCATGCGGCGAAGAGTGGAAGATGGATGGTGGAGGCGAGGGAAGTTTGTGTGGATCTGAGAGCATCTCCACTCGTTGGCGCTCCCCACATCCAAATCCGGCATAATTTTCCTCCGAATTAGAGGAAAATTTGGTCTGGGGAGCGCCGAAGTTCCAGCCGTCCCCTCGGCAGGACACCCCCATCCTCGGCCATTTGACATATTTCAAACAAATTCGACATAAAATTTAACAAGTTCGGTGAAAATTGATGAAACAAATTCGGCAAAAATCAGTACAATGTTTAACAAGTGCTGAAACAAATGAAGCACACAATTTCACAAGTTTTGAAACAAATTAATAAAGACAGACTAGTCGGTGTCGGCGTTGGCGTTGCCTTGGAGCGTCCATATGTGCTCCACCAGATCATACGAACATCTGCTCCTCCTCTTCGTCCGAGTCCATGGCCGGCGAGGCAAATGGACGAACACCTGACGGGCGTGGTCGAGGCAAGCCGAGCCGCGAACAACGAGGAGTAGGCCGTCGTCGGAAAACAGGCAGGCGGAGGAGCAGCCAGATAGGCCGTCGTCGAAAGACGGCAGAATATAGGCAGGTGGGGAAGGAGGTGCCGGCGGGGTGGTGCCGATGGCGAGAGAGATACGAGGGGTGGGGGGATTTTGAGCGAGGTGGCGGTGGGGTTCGTGTGTCGAGTCGCCGACAGATCGGGCCCTTCCCAGCTTTTCACTCGTCCGGACTCCCCGATAGCTCCCCGGGGGACCGGGGATGGCGTGGGCTCGCCGGATGGATGAAGGACCAAATCCGGACGAAATCGAGGAATCGGGGGCGCGACTGGGCCGAATTTCGCCGTCCGGATGGAAAAAACGTCGCTCGTGAGCCTCGTCGGGGAGACAAGTGGGGATGCTCTGATGGGACGATGAAGTGACCACACGAGTACTACCAGAAGGGTTTTATTGATAGCGATTGGCGTGGAGGCGAGAAGACGTGCGTTACTGAATAAAAAAGATTTAATGGCGCACATTGTTTTCTAGAAATCCCGTAGTAGAAGACGAAGTGAACCCTGCTTAGAAGATGAACAGAGTTTTTTTTCCCTTCGTTCCGAAGTTTAATCTTCGATATTAATTGACAGGGCACTCGTGCAAAGGGTAGCCACGGATGACTCGATGACGTGGATGGCTAGATGATGTGCACCAATTAGAAGCTTGATGATGTGGGAGACTTGCATGTTGAGAAATCCTTTAGTGGGGTTCTCCTATTTAAAGATAAAAGATTATTAAAAAGCAAATACGCAAGCAACTTGGTATCCAATGTGGGTCAGCAATTGCGACGCTCTACTCGCAGTGGATGGTCTTGTCCGCTGGTGGCACCTTGCTTGAAATTGATGCCTTCTCACATTGCGGGTACGTTGCCCGCTGGCTGCCGAAGCGGAGTTGTGTATGCTCAGTGTGGCGTTCCCGCCGCGAGTATAGGAGTGGAGGATGGACCTCGAAGAGAAAAAAGTGTAGGGATCGTTCCAATAGGATGTACATAAGTTACTCTATGAGCTTTTTTGTCAGAGGCTGCCTAAATGTTGATATAGTAGTCATAAATTTCGAAAATTCAAGGCGGGCCACGGCTCATCCAGCCCACCCTCTTAGGTCCGCCCATGCATTTCTCCCCATTATATTCTGGAGTACATATTTAAGTCACCGGAAATTGTGAACAACTAAATGTAGAGTTGCACTATTTAAATTTGCGCAACCTCGAGGAAATATTGGTGTGATCTTAGTTTAGATGCTATATATGGAGTGAAATGGAGCTGATCGTTAGGTGTTAATCCAAAGGCGTAGACTTATGAAAACTGTAGGTGATTCAAAAATATTGCTTGCCAGAGTACTCTCTGCATGAACTGGAATTTGATCTGCCCCAGCAAATTAACGCATCTAAAGCTGATGCCGTAGTTGCAGCTTGTGTCACAGCTGGTTGATCGATATGCCTCAAGCATGAACCACTCCTTAGTGCTGGTGTCGAAGTAACAAATATTCAAGGTACTAATCATAGAACATCATGTTTGGTGCGTACTCAGCTGCCGCTGCACTGCTCTGATCATGGCCCCAGCTCACGGCAGTGGTGCGAACCTCTTCCGCGAAACCTGCGTGTGAAGCTGCTGCTGAACATTATCGCTCCCGGCAGCACCGCCATTATCAGCATACACCAGCCAATTGATACAACTGCCCTGCTGCCCCATCGTAACTCCAATCAACTTTGACAGCACAAATATAAAGTTCAACCGTTATACTGGGACTTGTCATATCAGTTCTACAAAATCAGCAATTCAAATGTTAAGGAAAACCCTACAGGAGGTAAGATTGAATATCTAAAATTAAAATGCTGAGCATGCAGTATACTAGAGCAGTATTTAAGCTTCAGACCATAATGACAGGAAATATACTAAAGTAATAAAGCATAGCAAGAGTGCATTAGCTCCGACCATAACGACAGAAAACCCATGTACAAGCAAAATATAAAGTCATCTGACACCTAGAGCACGCTAGCAGTGCCCCACTAATGGAAAGAACAGACATTCTAGCTTTGCAGCTTAATACATTTCAGTGAAACTGCATTCTGAAATCAATGCTTATCATGCCTTTCCTACTTTAGCTTCCAGTGAAGCTACATCCTGAAATCCATGACACAGACGGTGTTGTTGGAGAAGCAGGCTGCTAACTTGCTGCCTTCCTTGTTCCAACACACTTCAAAAATGCCACCGCTCCCTCTAAAGGTCTTCACGATCCTGCCTTCTTTGACGGACCATATATGCAGGCTTTGGTCCAGGGACCCACTGGCCAGGTACTCGCCATTAGGGCTAAATGCCACAGAATAAACTGGCTGCACGTGGCCAGCCAAGCTGTACAGAAGGTGTCCTTGCTCAACATCCCATAGCTTGATAGTCGAGTCAAACGACGCGCTCGCCAAAAGCAGCTGTTGATTGGGATTGCTTGTTCCTGGACCTGTTGGGCTCCATCTAATGGTGTATACCTCCTTACTATGCTCCTTAAAATCATACACACATTTGTCCTGCTTCACACTCCATATCTTTGCAGTACAATCATCAGAACAAGATGCCAACAAAGAACCAGTTGGATCCCACTTGATAGCATTAACTTCTTTCTGGTGGCCGCTGAATGTTTTAACTGGGCGTGGATCCCCAATCTTGCAAAAGTAGATCATGTTGTCATTTGAGCATGTTGCAAAAGAGCTATTGTTTCGCCAATCGACATCTAGTGTTGGAGCTGAATGAAATTCATATTGCTGCTTGCACTCCCATGTCTTTGTATCCCACACAATAGCAGTTTTGTCCACACTGCCGCTTAGGAGACAATCGCCTTTCCTATTCCATTTCAGAGAAAATATAGGTCCCTTGTGTCTGGACAAAGTCTGCTTCAACTCCCCATCTCTACTCCATATTCTTGCCTGCCCATCATAGGAGCCCGTGGCTAGCAGTGTTCCTTCCCCATTCCAGTCAAGCGTGGTGACATCCTTGCTCTTCTCGTTAGTCCTGCCCTTGAAATTTTTTAGAACATGAACACTTGCAGGAGATGGTTGAATGGAACCACATGGACCATCAGGAATTGTCCAAATTCTAGCAGTTGAGTCTCCTGAGCCAGAAGCTAGAAGGGAGCCGGTTGGGCTCCATGCACAAGCAAACACCTCCGAACTGTGTCCTTCCAAGACGGTTACATCCGCACTAAGAATTTCCTGAGGAGTTGTAGTTACATCCATTGGTGTAGGACCTGCACTGGCAAGGGAATCCTCTTCAGGCTTAAACTTATCAATGCGCTCTGTGTTCTGTTTTTCCCTTTCCTTCTCCTTCTCTTCCACCCTGTCTCTTTCGGTTCTGTCTTTTTCCCTCTCTTTGTCTTTTTCTTTGCCGTGGCGCTCTCTCTCCCGTTCACCTGCAAGACGATGTTCATGTTCCTCGATCATGCATTCTTTCTCCTTTCCCTTGTCCTTGTCAAGGTCAATCTGAAGCCTCTCCCTTTTTTTCCTCTTCACAATCCGTTGCAACTCTTCAACATCTTTTGTGATGATTTCAAGAGGTTCCAGAAGGGCAAAATCCTTCTCAGCTTCTTCATCATTTTCATCAGTATTTGCTTCTAATTCTATGTACTGGAGGCCTTTCTGCACGACAGTGATAAGAGCACCAGGGGGAACAACATTTCCATCTATCCCACCTTTATGAAGCCCTGCTTCATACCCTAAAGTAAACGCGGCATGAACAAAACCTGGAAATGTTGGTTGGAAGAAACAATATTATCAGTGAAAAGTGAAAACCACGCGTTCAAACATAACTACAGATAGCAATTCTAGAAGCGTGCAATGGAAATGCAGATGGCACAGAATATATCCTGAAGAATAAGAACAAAGAGCTGAAATGGTAGAGCATGACAAGAACGGGACAGAAGTTGAGAGGCCCTGAGAAAAAAAAAACACCCTTCCCTCAATGCACGGAGGAGTACCAAATGCTTACAGAAAATCAACAGAACCCAAATAAAAAATCACCAATAGCTCATGCTGGGTTTGACTTATGAGGTGCATGGATTTCCGCATTTGCAGTCCAGTAAAAACCAATACCAGGGCAGAGGTGGACGAAACTAAAAGGGGTCATGTTCCAGCATGAGCAAAGTTATTATCTAACACATGCTAGTATGTAAAGGGAAGAAAACTCTAAAGAGAAATTAGTAAGAGAAACAACACTGCATAACCTAGAACCATGTCCGAATCTAAGGGTGTGTTTGGGAGAGGTCCACTCCACCTAGCTTCAGTCCACGTCTAAACTCCCCTTCACCTATTAAACTCTGGAGCTATGAAAAGCTTTGGCTACTACGTTAGCTCCGGAATCACATTACAGCGAGGTTTTCAGTGAAAGTACCACATCACCCCTGTTTTTTTTACTCTACATGTGAAGTACTACTTTCCGTTCTCTATTTCACATATGTATTCATCCGTTCCAGATGCTTACAGGATATACTCATCAATTCTGTTTTTTTTACCCAAAAAATATTAGTTGGGGGTAGCTAGGTTGAGGAGTAGGGCCAGGGGGAGAAGCTCACCCCTATACTGGTATACAGTACAATCAGTCCTCGGCAGTGTGTGTAAGTTCTCGTTTCTACAAGAATTGATTAAATCAACCAAAATCAAAGATCATGTATATCATTTTCAGTCTTCTTTTCAAACATCATCAATCACTAATTGTTCATCATGTGTCGATGGATTGATTTGGTAGTGACCACTGGTATGACACTAGTATGGGGCTGAACGCGATGAACACGCACTAATTTCTGTGAATCAATTACCCAGCACTTCCCCGTCCATCCAGACCCGTACAGCACCAACATCGACCAAGCAAAATTCGTGAACACTGCAACCAGGTTCCCCAACGGAACGAGAGCGAAATCAAAGAAAGGGCCAATCGTGGGGATAAAACTAGATAAGAACCAGCGAGGGGAAAGGAGCAGACGGGCAACCGCCGGAAGGGAGGGGTCGGGGACGGAAGGGAGGAGGCGCAGGCGAGGGGCAACCGCCGGAGATGGTGGCGACGGAGGGGACAAGGCCTGGGATGTCGGGGGCGCCGGCCGAGCTCTAGATGGGACGAGACCGCCGCCGGAGACGGCGGCGGCGCCACATGCCAGAAGATTACTGCAAGAATCACCAGATCCCAACCCTCCCCGCCCACCAAATCGCACCGCATCCACCACCAAGAAACCCTAAACCCTAAATCCGCGCAAATCGCGCCAGATCCTCGCGACCTAATAACCAATCAATCGAAAAGGGGGCGGATCGAAAAGGGCACGAACCGGACTCCTGGAGGTAGCGGAAGACGAGGAAGTTGAGCTCCGCCGAGGTGATCGCCCCCATCGTCGGAGCACGCCGGCGGCGGCAGCGGGGGAGACGGGACTCGGGTAGGATAGAAGGAAGGAAAGCGATGTGTTCCCCGACCGGTTGACTTGTTCTTAAACTAATCGCTGCCTGGTCTCTGTGGCTTTTTTTTCCTTGAGCGAAATTGGGCTGTCTGACATGGGCCGAGTAGGCAGCTGGGTTTATATCGTGGGCCACTAATAAGCCATACTACCCTAAAAAAAATACATGTGAAATTTTAAGTTCTTAATAATTATTTAGGATTCTCTCTAAAAAAAAGTTATTTAGGATATGCGAAAGTACCGTGTTTTTGGAGTATTTTCCAGATAGAGGCAAACGGTCACTATTCTTGTATAACTTGTTCTTGCTGATCTGCTAAATGGGTTTGAATATGAATTTGAACATATACCACCAATTTTCTAGCATACCGTGTTTTTGGAGTATTTTTTTCTAGAGAGACTTTATAACTCTGTTTTTTTAGTAGTTTTTCTTCAGAGAAATCTTGTAACTTGATAGCTCGATATTTAATTAGCACTATTTTACTGAGGTTTTTAAGTACACTATTACTCATGTTGTCACTCATTTCATGCTCCAGCTAGATACACCTACGCCTATTTTGCGTACTTACGAGTTCTTGTTCATTTTCATATGAGCCTTGCATATTTAGTAGTATTAGTAGGATTTTATTATGTTTCCCTTGTCTTTGATATGTGTTTAGGTGTTATTGGCGATCATGGAAAGAGGGAGCAAAATGGATCAAGAGGGTACAAGATGGGAGAATTACAGGCATCAGACTTGGCCATATAAGGTGTAGGAAAAGTGATATTTTCCAACATCTTATATTTAAGTTCTAAGGCCATGGTGTTGTAGCCCTTGTCCATACGAGTTCAACGAGCCGAAGAACATCTCAATCGGAGTCCAGATGAAGAAATGGCGAGCAAAATATGAAACCATCAACAAGTTTAACGAGCATCGGTACGGGCAGCCCCGCCCGTACCGTACAGCCGTATCGGGTGCCGTCGGGTCTGTTTTGTCAAACGGAACAACATTTGTGAAGGCCCGATGGGCATATTTGGCCCCAGGCTCCGTCGGTTCGCGAAACCGACCTCCAGCGCCTATATAAAGAGAGGAAGAGGCAAGTAGAGGCACCACTTCATCCATGCCCTAAGGGGCGGAACCCTGCTGCTCCGCCATCTCCGCAGCCGTCGCTCCCAACACCATGTCCATCAACACACAGAAGAGGAGGAGGAGGCTAGGACTTGAAGGGTAACGCATCGATCTCCATCATCAACGTCTCCATCACTGATCCCCTTTTGTCTACTTGGTTGTGATTCAAACTTTATTAGGATTTACACTTGTATGCAACTGTACATTCATATTCATATTGTCATGATGTTGATTCCCTTCATGTATGAGTAGTCCCTTTGTTCTTGTGGAGATATGGAGAGACCCTAGTAATATTATGATGTGAAATAAAGATGTTTTATACATTTGATCTATGAATATGTGTTAGTTTTCTCTCTTGATGTTACATGTTGTGCACCATGTAATATATGACTTATGGTCTTGAGTGGGAACTACCCTTAGAAGTGTGGTAGAGTGAACGGCGGGAGGTGGCATTATTATCGTAGCGGCGCTCTAATATATGGATGAGGGGGATAAGAGGGATTCACAAAGTTCATATCGATGACCATGGGGTACACCCCTTAATAGCAAATAGTCAATATGTGGCTTGCAGAAGGCTGACTGCTGTGGTTATTTAGAGATGCGATAACCGATGGCTTTCTGGACGCATCTTATTACGGAGCTCTCCCACACATAAACTTGGCAAAGATATAATTTATTCTAATCATAAGTAATATCAATAATAGTGGTGGAACCTACACTCCTCGAGAACCCCTCAACCATATCACAGGACATTCTCAATACTCTCTTGTTTTAGTTTACATTAGTTTATTTCTTTGTTCTTATTTGCTTTAGTTTTCAACACAAAACAACTCTTTTATATACTTCATCTTGAAATTAGAATAACTTATAAGTACCCCCTAGATAATAGTAACAAGGGGCATTAAGATCATTACTAATATCTCCTCGTGTTTTGATATTCTTACTTCAAAACTAGCTACACATGATCTGTGTTTTTGCAGTTATCATAAAGCAATTTCCACGTGAGAACAATAAGAAGAATCTCACTGAACCGCCTTCTCTATGTGTTTCTTTGGTGCTTCCGCCCCAACAATCATCAGGAGAGCGGTTGACAAGGTATCGACTTGTCAATGCCTACGCATTGTAGACTAGGGTTTAGTTGGAAGTAGAGGACAAGTAGATCCCGAGGGTTCAGCCGGAAAATTACTCGACTGCTAGAAACTATGGTTGTGTTGACAATGAAATCGATCCCTTCTATGTCCCTCGACTCCCCTTATATAGGAGGCGGAGCCGAGGGTTTCGTGATGTACAAGTTACAAAGTCCGGGAGAATCTTTGAGTTCGTCCTGTAATAGTTTACAAGTCAATATTCCTAATACAACCCTATATTTCCAAACTATTTCATAACTGGACTTCCGGGTTTCATAAACTTCGGGTCATGGGCTTCCCATAAACCCCAGTACCATCTTCGGCAGGCCCATTGGAGATGCCTATGTCAGCGGTTGACACGAGCAGGGAGGAGAATGTAGCCTCTCACTTAAAACCAAGAGATCACATTAGAGTGAGCATGAAAGGAACTTAACATAACGGCAGCCGCCTTGTCGTCTGGTGTGGGCGGTTTGTATACACATGAGGTCTAGAGTAGGCAGTGTACAACTACTCTCGTTTTTTATCGGAGCCGTGTGAACAAATTTTCCCGCAGCTGGTCGCTGTGCAGGCAGGAGTGGGCCAACAAGGGCAACTAGGTTAATAATACGGCGGGCCTCATTCTTGGGCCGAGCTTACGAGTCCCCTATCATCCTTCGACCGGGAGCTTCTATTCATCACCATCTTAAGAGGTGAACTAATCAGGGCCACGTCAGGATTTCTAAAATGGGCAGGGCCCATATTCTATCCATGTCGAGGATTTCACACATCCAAACATTATAATTAAAAAAGAACTATTCTAGAAATCGCACATTTTTCGAAGATCTTTTCATAACCAAACACTCTTTTAGCTAGATCGAGCATTTTCAAAATCTAGACATTTTCAAAAATGAATATTTTCAAATTCTGGATATTCAAAACAATTTTTTTCAACAGCGAATGGTTTTAAAAAATGAACATATTTAGAATTTTGAAAATCTAAACATTCTCGAAAAAGTTGTAACTCTCGGAGAACCAGGAAAAAATAGTTGGAAACTAGCTGAACTCACATAAAACCAATGAAAGCCGAAAACACCGCGGAAACGAGAAATACAGAAGAAAAACCAAATGTGCCTTAGCTGTGTTTGGATGCAGCGAATTGGATCTGGAATTGAATTAGACTGGGAATTCCAAATCCAGGAGGGAAATGAATTGGTTTCGAATTCAAATTCTATCGTTTGGATGCGCTTGAAATTTGATGTTAGAGTCAAGGGTGTACCCAATTCCAATTCTTGTTTGGACGTACAAACCATGGAATTTGATATTTTTTGAGTTCAGACAAAATTTATGTATATGTAAAAATATAGCATGTATATATTAGAATATATATATTATTTTTCACACATATTAAAATAGTAAAATAAATAGAATAAGGCTGAAATAACTGTTGTGAAGTGTATATGTGAATTGCCTAGCCTTTCCATCAGTTTGGACTTTTGGTTCAAGTGGCTAGTGCATGAAGCTTAACATGGTATCAGAGCCCCAGGTCTCAAGTTCAAATCCTGGCTTTCACATGGTTTTCGCAATTAAGCCTAAAAATTGTTGTTTCCCCCCTCTTTAGCCACCCCTGTTTCGGTGTGCTCTTCTTCTTTCTTCACGTGTTGACTTTATCTTCTCCCGTCACACGCGAGTGGGGGTGTTGTGAAGTGTATATGTGAATTGCCTAGCCCTTTCCATCGGTTCGGACTTTTGGTTCAAGTGGCTAGTGCATGAAGCTTAACAATAACAACATGACATGACACAACATAGTTGTCAAGTACTCTGCTACTGTTAATTCCAGCAGCACAACGGAAAAATAAGAACCAAGGCACCACCTATATACAGAGAGGTACTTTGGATTACTAGAAAACAGAGAAAGGGAGAGGCCGGTCAGCCTTGTGCGTGCGCGCCAGCGAAGCATCCACGACGTGAGAGTCCGGCCGGCCGGCGCGTGTGTGTCACTGGAGAATGCAGAGAAAGGGAGAGGCCAGGGAGCATCCACGAAAACCATCCAACACTGAATAACAACCACACCCACCGTGTGTGTGCCAGGCGAGCATCTACCACGGTGAAAGTGCATGGAGCCCCCATGTGTGGTTTTGGTAATTAATGACAATCCCTATGGACTAATGTTTGCATTGAGTTATATTTGTAGGGGTTGTCCATAGGCAATTCTTGAACCATATGTTGGCTTCAAGGGGTTGTCCATAGGCAATTCTTGAACCATATGTTGGCTTCAAGGTTGCAATAAGAAGAAATTGATGAAGGATATCAAGTGTCAAGTATGTCTTGAAGATGAAGATGAAGTGAGCCCTCAAGTTACTTCAAGACATCAACATGATGAAGAATGAAGAAATGAAGTGCAAGTTCAAGATGAGCCATCTCGAAGAGATCTTTTGCTTGAGTCTTGCCATCCATATGATGTTCATGGATATGTGAAGATGCGCCGAAGAAGAAGCTCTCCCATGGTGGATTAGGGGGAGCAATCCACATCCACATGGTGGTCATGGCTATGTGAAGATGCGCCAAAGAAGAAGCTCTCCCATGGTGGATTATGGGGGAGCAATCCACAAGACTTCATCAAGCAAGCACAAGCAAGAAAGGCGTTCCATCTTGTTGAGGTCAAGATCGTCGTCATCGAGCTCAAGTGGTATGCGCAAGTATAAGGTTTGCTCTTGATAGGGTTTGTTTCTCACCGGTCTCATAGTGTAGTTGGAGACCGGTTTATAGTTTAGTTGCCGTACTATCAAGAGGGCTCTCGAGTGAGTAACTCGATCGTATCGTTCGGAGAGAGCTCAAACCTTTGCATCCTTGCATCATCTTTCTTGGTTGTTATTTGGACCTTATCCATGTGATGTTTTAGAGCTTGTGCTTATTCTCATGACAAGCTCTAGTTCATCGAAAGCGGATTTCGCATAGATCACTTGTTGCGTTTTCGAGTTTGGTTCATCATCTTTCTTGGTTTTATTTGGATCTTATCCATGTGATGTTTTAGAGCTTGTGATTATTCTCATGACAAGCTCTAGTTCATTGAGAATGGTTTTTGCATGGGCAACTTGTTGCATTTTCGAGATTGGAGGTTTTACCGGTATGTCTTTTTAGATAGGTCAAACCTTTCATCATTTGTTTCTATCCTCCCTTGTTGGACTATGATGGTTTCCTGCATGATCTTGTAGAGCTTGTTCCTAGCTTCAAAACAAGCCCAAGATCATCAAAATCGGAGTCCGGATGCTAAAGTTATGCCCGTTTTAGTTTTGGTGTTTCTGCAGTTTTCTGGGGGGGGCGGATAATCCGGCCCGAATGACCAAAACTGGGACAATATCCGGCCAAATATCCGGCCCGAGCCAGGGGCGATTTCGGGGCGGATAATCCGGCCCGGGGCGGATTTTCCGGCCCGGGAGGTCCCAAACGGTCATATTTCGTTGGGAGGGGTATATAAGACCCCCTTCTTCCTCCTTGGGCTGGTTGGTTCACTTTCTCTCTCTCCCTCCATTGTTGTACTTCAAAGCTTGCCCTAGTTCTTGATTCCTCCCATGATTCTTGCATATTCTTGAGGGAAAGAGAGAGGAGATCTAGATCTACATTTCTACCAATCAAATCCATCTCTTTGTGAGTGGAACTCTCTAGATCTTGATCTTGGTGTTCTTTGTGAATTCATTTGTTCTTCCTCTCTTATTCCCCCAATAGCTTTTGTAGCTTTGTTGGAATTTGAGAGAGAAGGACTTGAGCATCTTTGTGGTGTTCTTGCCATTGCATTTGGTGCATCGGTTTGAGTTCTCCACGGTGATTCGTGGTGGTGAAAGCAAGAAGGTTGTTACTCTTGGGTTCTTGGAACCCTAGACGGATTCTAGGCCTTTGTGGCGGTTTGTTGGGAGCCTCCAATTAAGTTGTGGATGTGTGCCCCAATCTTTGTGTAAGGCCCGGTTTCCGCCTCGAAGGAAATCCCTTAGTGGAACCGTGACCTAGGCCTTTGTGGCGAGGGTCACCGGAGATTTAGGTGAGGCGCCTTCGTGGCGTTCGGTGTGTGGTGTGAGTACCGCATCTTGGGGTGAGGCCTTTGTGGCGTTGGTGTGCATCGAGCAACCACACCTCAAGGTGAGCCTCTTGTGGCGTTCGGGAGCACTAAGCAACCGCACCTCTCCACCGGAGATTAGCACTCGCAAGAGTGTGAACTCCGGGATAAATCATCGTCTCCCGCGTGCCTCGGTTATCTCTATACCCGAGCTCTTTACTTATGCACTTTACCTTGTGATAGCCATCGTGCTTGAAGTTATATATATCTTGCTATCACATACTTGCTTGTATTGCTTAGCATATGTTGTTGGTGCACATAGGTGAACTCTTTCTTAGAATAAGTTGTTGGTGCACATAGGTGAACCATAGTATATAGGCTTTGGGCTTGACAAAGTAAACGCTAGTTTTATTCCGCATTTGTTAAGCCCATCTCATAAAAGTTTTAAATCGCCTATTCACCCCCCCTCTAGGCGACATCCGTGTCCTTTCAATTGGTATCAAGCAAGGTCTCTCATTCTTAGGCTTCACCGCCTTGAGAGTAAAGATGTCGGTTAGGGGATTAGCGCACAATAACTTGTTTATATTTGATGGCACAAATTATGATCTATGGAAAATTTATGTGCTTAATATTTTGCGGCGTATGTCCCCGGACATGGAGCGATTTCTTGACATGGGTTTTTCTTCTCCTAAGGATCCTCAAAATTTATCTCTTGAGGAGGAGAAAAACTCTTGTCTCGATGCTCTTGCTTCTCATGTGTTTTCCATTGTTGTGAGCAATGTAGTTACTTCATCAATCATGCCTTTTGGGAGTGCTCATGAATTATGGACAAAGCTTCAAGACAAATATGATGTGTCCAATATTATTGAGGATGATTGTATTGCTTCCACTTCCGGCCGTGATGAGTTCTCATCTTCATCCACTTCACCAAAGTGTGGTAAGACACAAGGTAATGATATGGTGAGTGGTGATGAAAATTGCAATTTTGATATTGAGCTTACTATTGATGATTCTTCATCTCTATCTCATTGCAATGCTTCATCTTTGGACTTAAACACATCTAGCACTAGAAATGATTTACATGCTTGTGTTGATAGTCCTTGCATATCATGTGTAAGTTGCTTGAAAAAATGTAATGATGATATGCTTGCATTGTCTTGTGGCCATGATAAAAATGATTCTATTTCCTCTAGTTGTTGTGTGTCTAACAATGTAGAGGAAACCAAAGATTCTATTGGTCAAGACAAGATCTTGAAAGGAGCCTCAAGTAACTCCTCATCTTTATCTCACGGTCCTCATATATGCCTTATGGCCAAGGGTTCCACGGTACCTCCTACCATGGAACCTAATATGTCTCGTGGTGATAAGAATGAGGATGAATATGAAGAAGAGGATTGGGTTGTCTCTCTACGCGATAAAGGTGAGAGTGTATTCAAGGTTCTTTACAAAGATAAAATTGCTAGCTCTCACTTCTTTGAAATCTTGACTACCGCTATTGAGAGCCAAAAACTTATTTGGATGCATGAGAACACCATTGATAAAAAGGGTGCTCTTGAACGAGAGTATGCCGATGATGTAGCATCACTAAAGAATGATCTTGAAGAAGAACAAGAGACCGTAGCCTCTCTTGAAGAGCAACTTGAAACCCTTGAAGTGTCTCAAAATGAAATAGTTTCTAAACTCACTAAGGAAAGAGACCATGCTAAAGCTCAAGTAAAATTGCTTAAAAAGGAAAATTCCAAAGTTGGTGTTGGTCATGATAAACTTGTTAAGGATCTAGATGATCTAGACAAGGCCCACAAGGTCTTGGAGAGCGAACACTCTATCCTCACCAAGTCCCATGAGCAACTTCAAGCTTCCTATTTAAAAGAGCATGTTATGTTACCATTGACATAGGCATCCCAAATGGGCCTGCTGAATATAGTACCCGGGGTTTATCGAAGGCCCACTACCCGAAGAATAAGAAGGTTCGAGAGCCCAAGATATACTTAAGGAAAGTAGAATTGTAATAGGAAGTGTTGTTTGTAAATCTGGCGGAATGAGTTAGAAACCGTCCCGGACTCTGTAACTTGTACAAAACGAAACCCTCGGCTCCACCTCTTATATAAAGGGGGAGTCGAGGGACGAGGGGATCATCGAATCATTGTTTGCAAACCCTAGTTTTCATATTCGTCGAGTACTTTTCGGCTGAAACCTTCGAGATCTACTTGCCCTCTACTTCTAACTAAACCCTAGCCTACAATCCATAGGCATTGATAAGTTAATCCCTTGTCAATTGGCGCCGTCTGCCGGACTTCATCGCAGAGTGGATGGAGTTGCAAAATACAGGACCTCCAGATTTGTCGAGAACCTGGACTATGAACTTTGATGGGTCCAAGAGACTAGAAGGGGCTGGCGCAGGAGTAGTACTCATATCACCTGAAGGCGACAAGTTGAAGTACATCCTTCGGATGACGTTCCCTAACGCATCTAACAATGAAGCAGAATACGAGGCTCTCATACACGGGATGAAGATGGCGAAAGCCTGCGGAGCAACTCGATTAAAAATCTTTGGCGATTCACAGTTGGTGGCTCAGCAAGTTATGAACCAATGTGACGCAGTCAATGATAGCATGATGGCATACAAGGAGGTGTACAATGAGCTCGAGAAGTTATTCGATGGATGCGAAGTAAATCATATTAGTAGATTGAGCAACGACGAAGCCGACGTTCTTGCAAACATCGGGTCGCGAGTGCCTTGCGGTCCCACCAGGTGTATTTTGGGAAGAGATAACGGAGAGATCCACCGAGTCGACAAAATCAAAAAAGAAGGAGAAGAAACCCTCGGGGGCTACCAAGGAGAAGCAAGAGGAAGAAGAAGAAGAGCAAGACCTGGTCATGGTAATACGGATACCGTGGATGCAGCCATACATATCATATATACTCGGGAAAGAAATACCCGACGATCCGGTCGAGGCAAGGCGAGTAATTCGACGCTCCAAAGCTTTCACGAGTGGTTAAGGGAGAATTATATAAGAGAAGTATTTCAGGCGTCTTGCAAAGGTGCGTCACACCCGAAGAAGGAAGAATAATTCGAAGGATGTACACGAAGGAATATGTGGCCACCACGCAAGTAGTCGAGCTATCGCAGCCAAGGTTTTTCGGGCAGGATTCTACTTGGTTAACGAGCAATTGAGGACGCTAAGGACATAGTACGAACTTGCGACGCGTGTCAAAGGTTTGCCGCAAAACCTCACTCTCCAGCAGCAGAGCTAGCACCAATACCTTTGTCGTGGCCCTTTGCACAATGGGGACTCGATATGGTGGGCAAGTTACACAAATCGTGGCCGGGAGGAAAGGAATACATGCTAGTAGGCGTCGACAAATTTACAAAGTGGATAGAAGCGAAGCCGATAAATTCACCGGACGGAGCATCTGCAGTAAAATTCATAAAAGGCCTCGTCTTCGGATTTGGAGTGCCCCACGAGCATCGTCACGAGACAACGGCAGCAATTTCACATCCAATGAATTCAAAGACTATTGCAAAGAGGTGGGTATCAAGCTGAACTTTGCGTCGCTTGCACATCCTCAAACCAATGGGCAAGTCGAGAAAGCCAACGGCATCATCCGCAATGGCATCAAGAAGCGTCCGTTGGGACCTTTAGAAAAAGCTCGACATACCCGGCCCGAAGAACTACCAAGTGTGCTTGTGGAGCATCCGAACAACACCAAATACGGCGACACAAGAAACCCCGTTTTTCTAGTCCATGGCGCGGAAGCAGTACTTCCGATAGAAATAGAGCACGACTCCCCTAGAGTCACAGCATATGATGAAGAAGCGTCAAAGACAGCATTGGAAGACGATGTAGATGCACTCGACGAAGCCCGAGACGAAGTATTATCAAGGGTCACCAAATATCAACGGGACTTGAAAAATTATCACGGTCGACGTTTGCGGCCAAGATCTTTTCAAGTGGGGGACTTAGTTCTTCGGCTCACGCAAAAAAGTCATGAAAAACTCGAGTCACCATGGCTTGGTCCCTATATCGTCACGGAAGTAATTGGAGGAGGAGCATACGGAATAAAGGACAAGAAGACGAGGGTAGAGGAGCAAAACCCCCGGAACGTGGCGCAACTCGGGCGGCTCTACGCCTAGAGCTAAAATATAGTCCTTGTAAAAACTTCAATGTACTTGAAACGCCCACGAGTTTTCGGACGCACTCTTTTCCTTTTTCGGGGCACCGAGTGGGGCCGGGAAAGGTTTTTAATGAGGCGGGCTCGTGGTGCTGCAATATAATAAAGATAGTGGAGATATACTTCTTATTTTTCGACACGCTCGGGGCTCAAACGCCCAAGTCTCAAAATACATACAATATAGATTCACTGAAATATTTCGCCTTGGTACATTAATACCTCGCCAAATATAACAAAGTCGGAAGACAGCAATCATAAATATAGTGTACACATCAAAAAACGTAAGTGCCTTGGTTTAAAAACCTCGCCATGCAAATATAGAACTTCGACATCAAAGATACTCAAAAATGGGCAATCTACCCAAGGGACAAACAAAGATGTCTTTTTCCAGCAGAAAAAATAGATTTCAAGGAAGGAAAAATAGTGCAATCTTCGCCTAGTTAGGCTCGGGGGCTTCAACAACATAGAGGACCTCAGCAATATACAATAAAATCCTTCGGGAACATAAAAAAGAGAAGGGACATTAAAAAAGAGTGAGATATAAGTTTCCAATATAATACAAGTCAGTTAAATCCCAAGATAGTATCTACGGACAAGCCCCTGGTTGTCTTATGCTCAGCATAAGAACCCTTGGTAAAAAACTCCGAGTCCATCCGAAGAAGTTCATCTATCATCGATTCAGCTACAGGAGCTACCATTGCATCGATTGAGTCAATATCATTTTTTCGACGCGTTTTCTTGGCCGGGCAACCAGCAACAATCTTCGTCGAGGTCCAACTTTGGATAACAAATGTTTATCATAATCATGGCAAATCTCGCTCCAGCAGTGAGTTGAGCCCGCACAAAGTTATGGATGCGAGGAGCATCTCTCGAATACCTCCAATAATTCGGGAAGAGTTTTTGGAACCTCGTTTCGCGGAAACAGATTCCTATAGACAAGGGTTAATGTCGACGTGCAAAAGCTGAGAAAATCGCGCACCTGGCAAGCACGATCTTGGAACCTAACAATTTGTTGGGTTCGTTCAGGAGTGGCCCAAAACAAACACCCATGATTAAGGGAGAGATTAACAAGAAGATTTGTCCTCTCATTCACTCTCTGATCTTCGGCGACGAGAATCAAGAACCGAGCTCGTTAAAAGCGACAGGGCAAGAAATTGGAAGAAAGGCACAAGCAAGATAAAGAAGAGGCATCAAACGAAAGCAAAAACGTACCTAGCATATCTGTCCTAGCTCCCAGCACTAGCTCAAGCATACTATTTTCCCGGGTTGTGGCTCCCTTTGCTTCCAAGATGCAGCGAGCATCCCTAGCAGCCACAGCCTTCTTCGGCTTGATGAAGAGCAAGTTTTTCTCCCTCGGAGGCTTTTCGAGATTGTTCCATCATGGCCAAAGTTTGTTTCTTCATAGATCGAAGTTGTTGTCGAAATTCTTGCAAATCTTCCGACAAATGTCCGCTTGATGAACTCTCGAGGAGATTATGGTCGACTAGTATTTTCTTCGAGAAGGAAGATGCGAGTGAAGCAGCGGCGGAACAAGGAGGAGTCGAGTAGTTATCAAATATTAACTGGAAAAGAAAGGCCCAGGATCAATGAAAAGCACGAAGGGAAATTTCATTACTTGCTAGAAAATTTACATGGGTATTACAAAAGAAAGTTCTCCAGGAGGACTAAGTGAGTAATTGTCGCCAAGGCTAAAATGGCGACAGGAGCAAAAGAAACAGAAACAAGGAGGCATGCAACTAGACCTCCGGCCTCGAGGAGCTAGGAGTCGAAGTTGGCTTGATCCCGAGATACGCCAAGATTTTCTTCGTATTGGGCTTGGCCGCCTTAATCAGTGACTTCCATCTCGACTCGTTCTATCCGATCGGTGTCGCCAACCTTCATCCGAGCCGAGAGTCCGTTGGCTGTCGGCAACTCGAGCAACAGTATTTTCAACGACCACCTTCATATTTTCATGGCGCATCTTCGGTCCAAGATCTTCCGATGAATTGAAAAGCTTGGCAAGGTCAAGGAAAGTCGAAGGTTCCTCTTTCTTCGGGAAGAAGTAGGGGAACAACGCCGACAAACCCGCATTGGCATTGGCCACGCCTTCACGAATTTCGCGCCCATGGAGCTCCAAAAGAGAAAGTGCGTCAAGGAGAGGGTCATTGACGGGATTCTCCGCATCAAAATCTTGGTCCGTTTGGGCTGCCACATGAGACAAGACATTAGTTGAAAAACAAAGATACAGGAAGTACAATAAAATAGAAGAAATTGAGGATATTACTCAGCGTACGTCGACTTTGCGACTTCAAACGCTTGATGATCCCTTGCTCACGTGCAGCTTGTGCAGATTTTTGCTCGTGTAAGGCAGATTCGAGCATCTTTGAGCCTTTGCTGCAATTCCTCGACACTAGCGGCCTTTGCTTTGGCATCATCAGCTTCAGCTCTAGCTTCGCTAGCGGCAATCTCAGCTTTCTTGCGAGCCGCCTCACTTTGCTCAAGTTTTCGAGCAAGTGTCTCGGCACGTTCGTTAGCCTCTGCCAGTTTTTCTGTTGAGATGTGGAAAAGAGAGAGAAGAAAGATCAAAAATAGCGACAAGCAGCAGGAGTAAAAAACCAAGGAAAAAACAGCAAGTATAAAAGTCGTTACCTTCGGCTCTGTCGGCATACTCGCGGTACCCAATAAATTGGGACCCGATGCGGATAAGATCCTTGATCATAGGCTGTCAAAGAAGAAGAAAAGAAGGGGAAAACTTCGGCATTACAAAAAGTAAGGGTCCACAAAAGCAAAATAGAAGAAATATAGACATCGACAAACTTACATCATCCAAGAGCTGCGACGAAGAGTTGCTCAACTGAGGAGGAGGCTCAACGATCATTTCAACCCTTGCCCTTTTTGGCGAAGGGACAAGGGGGCTTGAAGGAAGAGTAGATGTATCAACATTCTGTTGAGGAGGCGACGATTCTTCTCCTTCAACGAGCTTCTCCGAAATAACTAAAGTGTGTGACGTGCTCGTCCGAGGAGCTACGTCACGAGTTGGTACTTCTTCCTCGTCATCACTGCGAGTAAGGAGCAATAGCATAAAAAGCAAGACAAGGAAAAACTTCGATTACGAAATAAAGAGGAAGCCGAGGAACTTACGAGCTGACGAGGGATGCAACATAAGGATCATAAGTTGCCTTCGGAGGAGAAGGAACAACTTCTTCGGCTTTGGAAGTGCCGGAATCTTCGACATCGTTCCTTTTCCTTTTCCTTTGTGGGGAAACAGCGGGAGGAGGAGATTGGACTGACGTGGTGTCCTCGGAAGATCCCGCAGACTTTCGAGAATCCACGGGATCATTCACAAAGGACGGAGCTTCTTGATTGTCGTCAGTAACAATGCCCATTTCTTCGACTTCTCCATCCTCAGGAAGAGGAGGAAGGGAAGTCATAGTAGGGTGATTCTACACGAAAATAGCGACAAAGGGAAAAATAGAGAGATATCAATGCAATGAGATGCGGGGAAAATTCACAACAAGATAAAATTCGAGAAGACAAAATACCTCGGGGAGAGGATTGGTGGAGCTGTAGGGTCCCACGCGACAAGAGGAAGGAATAGGATCCTTCTTACTCAGCGAGGTAATTCTTCGAATAAGCTTCTCCAAGTCCTTCACAGAAAGATCATTGGAGAGCCTATTTGCGTCATTGACACCAGAATACGTCCAAAGGGGATTTTTGCGAGCCTGAAGAGGCTGCACTCTAATCCTAAGAAAATAGGCAGTGATTTGGACACCAGATAGTTCTTTGCCTCGAGTATTTTGAAGCTGATGAATACGAGACATAAGAGCTTCTGTCGCCTTTTTCTCTTCGTCGGAAGCTTCGGCGTCCCAGGAATAGCGGCGTTGAATTTTGGCGTTTCCGTCGAAAGGAACTATGTTGTGTTCCACGGAATTGGCGCTTTCTTCGTGTATATAAAGCCACCTTTTGCGCCATCCTTGGACAGAGTCAGGAAATTTGACGTCGAAATAGTCGACATCGGTTCGGACACAGATAACTACGCCACCTATGTTGTAGGTGGCGTTGTGAGCGCCATTACGGCGGAGGCAGAAAATGCGCTTCCAGAGAGCCCAATTGGGAGCAACTCCAAGAAAGCATTCGCAAAGTGTGATAAAAATAGAAATGTGAAGGATGGAATTGGGGGTCAGCTGGTGCAGCTGAATCCCATAGACAAAGAGAAGACCGCGGAGGAAATCATGGATTGGGGTAGAGAGACCGCGGATAAGATGATCAACGAAACTAACCCGATACTCCATTGGAGGCTTGGGGTAGCTTTCTTCGCTGGGAAAGCGGATGGCGTCTTCCTTCTTCATCAGGCCGAGCCTCTTCAGCATATTGACATCTTGGTTGGAGATTTTGGATCTCTCCCACTCAAGATCTTCAGCGGCCATCTTGGACTCCGGAGTGCTGTGGCGAGTCAAACGCGCACGCGGTGGCATCAATGGCAATGGGCAAAGCAATGTATGCGAGTGCGGAAAATCAGAGAGAGTTGGGCGCAGGGGAAGATTTGCGAAGAGGAACAGGTGAGCGGCGCAAGCGAGGGATGAACGGAGGTTGAAGATAGGTTTATATAAGAATTGGGTGAAGCAGTGTGCCGTTGGATGAGGAAATCGTGTGGTGAGAATAGATCTTCTAGATACAAGGGCAACAAAGTATTTTTACTGAGATAAGCGTTACCGTACGTGCGCCAGAAAAAGCGGAGGACGTGTGTCCCCCACTTGCACGACGTGTCAACGTGGTGGGAACGATGGACCCACAAGGCAGAACAAACTCGACCATTAATAGAGTTGAAGAAAATTTGCCAAGGGAAAATATGTCGACAAGAAAAATAAAAGGAGAATGGCGACAGGATGAGTTATTTGCATACTTCGGGAGCCTTTGGTCAGAAACAAGTTTTTGCCCAAATGCTCGGGGCTACTTCGAAAAAAGTAAAGTTTCGACTATGGCAAATATAGAAATTGTGGGAGCCTACAACCAAGCACAAGTTCTTGGCTGTAGCCTCGGGGCTACTCCCATCGGGAGCGCCGTTCGCGCACCCGATAGATAAAAAAAAAGAAGAAGAAGAAAGATTATCGGGAGATACTGGCAATATAGCGACAAGGTGGACTAAAATGTTGAGCCTACAACCAAGCACAAGTTCTTGGTTGTAGCCTCGAGGCTACTCCCATCGGGAACGCTGTTCGCGTGCCCGATGAAATATAAAAAGGAAAAAAGAAAAAGAAAGATAGAACGAGCAAGAGAGTATATTTTGAGTTATAATTAACTCTACATATACTCCCATCGGGAGATTAATATAAGTCATATTTGACTCGATAAAATGTGCCATTCCAACAGCCGGAAAAGCACTCGACAATATATTCTCGAACGCCAAAGTTGCGATCAATTTCGAATGCCGCAAATTTGCGAAGGTAAGACCCCAGATCTATTCTCGCTGGGCGTGGCATCGCCGAAGACTGCGCTCTGCTACTTTTATCCGTATCAACAGATACGAAGAAAAATCCTAACGGACGCGTTAGGTACTCGATAAATTTGACTGGGACTCGACGAATGGTAAGACCTTAAGCGGCACCTGTCGAAGTTTACACCAATATCCCGAGATCATGTCCAGGGACGTGATTTTGAAGTAGGTTTTTGCGGATTGCCACTAGAGCAGTTAACTAGTACCTGATCCGTCAGATGAACTAGCCCCAACTACCAATATCCCTGTACAATATAGAATTTTATGAGAAAAAGTATAAAAGTTAGAGCTTTCGAGTAAAAATAAACAGTGGAGATTTTCCCTGACTCTATGATTCAAGCAAAATCTCGGGGGCTACTGACATAGGCATCCCAAATGGGCCTGCTGAATATAGTACCCGGGGTTTATCGAAGGCCCACTACCCGAAGAATAAGAAGGTTCGAGAGCCCAAGATATACTTAAGGAAAGTAGAATTGTAATAGGAAGTGTTGTTTGTAAATCTGGCGGGATGAGTTAGAAACCGTCCCGGACTCTGTAACTTGTACAAAACGAAACCCTCGGCTCCACCTCTTATATAAAGGGGAGTCGAGGGACGAGGAGATCATCGAATCATTGTTTGCAAACCCTAGTTTTCATATTCGTCGAGTACTTTTCGGCTGAAACCTTCGAGATCTACTTGCCCTCTACTTCTAACTAAACCCTAGCCTACAATCCATAGGCATTGATAAGTTAATCCCTTGTCAACCATCTCTTCTTAATATGTCTTGTGATGATGCTTGTGCTACTAACTCTACTTCTTGTGAAGCATCTATCTTGAAGGAGAATGTTGAGCTAAGGGCTCAACTTGAATTGCTAACTAGCAATTATGGGAAATTGGAAGAAAATCATGGAAAGCTTTCTAGCTCCCATGAGGACCTTCTAGCCTCTCATGATAGGCTAAAGTTAGCTCATGAGGCTATCATATCAAAGGAAACACCTTGTGAGCCTCATGTGGATACTAGCACTACTACCCAAAAAGCTATATTGCCATGTGCTAGTCCTAGTAATTCATCCACTCATAGTATTGCTAAATCTTGTGATGAATTATCTTCCTTGCCTTGTTGCTCTAACAATGAAGGTTCTACTTCCTCTAGTACTTGTGTTGTTACTAACCATGTAGAGGAAATCAAAGAGCTCAAGGCCCAAGTCACTTCTTTGAAGACCGACTTGGTAAAGAGTCATGAAGGGAAATGCAAACTTGACACGATGTTAAGTGTGCAACAATCCCCAATGACAAGAGTGGACTTGGATTCAAATCCAACAACAAGAACAAGTCCAACAACAACAACAACAAGAAGAAGAAGGGCCAAGTACAAGTCAAAGACCCGGCCAAGATTGTTTGCTTCAAGTGCAAAATTGAAGGGCACCATGTTAGATCTTGTCCTTTGAAGAAGAAGCAAAAAGGGAAGCGGCCTCAAGCTCAAAATCATATTCAACCTCAAGTTGAAGAAATTCCACTTCCCAAGAAGAATCAAGCCAATGCTCCCATTGTGGAGAAATCTAGTGAGAAGAAGGAGAGGAAAAGAACTTGCTACATATGCCGTGGAGAAGGGCCACATCTCCTCTTTTTGCACTATTGGTACCTCATCCAATTCTATCTCCATTGATGATGTTTATTCTCTTCGTAAGGATGAGGGTGGCAATGTGTTTGCCAAATATGTTGGTGCTCAAAGTGGTATCAAAAAAAGAACCATTTGGGTTGCCAAGCCTATTGTGACTAACCTCTTAGGACCCAACTTAGTTGGGGACCAACAATCCAAAACTTGATCAATAGGTGCTTGTTGGAGGGCATTGGTGACTTGGCTACATCATGAAAAATTAAGGGATCTTCATCATTTATATTATCTCAAGCCAAGTCTTGGTTATCTTGCTTCTATCATATATCCAATGTTCCTCCTTGCGGTAACATGTGCTCAACTCATTTATATTGAAAGTTACTCGCCCCTTTGCATGTGTTAGTTTTTGTTCCTAACATGTGTTTGTATATGTTGTGTTTCCTATTTGATTTTCTTGAGAAATCAAGTCTATGCATGTTGGGTTGCACACCATGTATTTGTGTTTGTGTATGAGCCACTTTGCATCTTGTTGTATCTTATATGGCTCTTATGAGCGATTAATGGACTATCCCATTTTGGGGGAGTGATATTTCTTTGGGAATTTCATGATCCTAACAATGTGTGTACATGAGGAATATCACTTAGAATTGATATTGCAAGATTATCTAGTCTCTATGTGGTATGTCATCTTCATAAGAAATTCAAATTCTAATGTCCATTAATATCTCTAGTTGGATCTTACTTGCCTCTTGTGAAAATAAATTCCTTATCACTTTATGGGGGAGTAATAAGCTTTGTGCATATTACAAGCCTAGAAAATATGAACATTTGAGGTTGTGTCACATAGAATTGATACCGTAATTTATCTCTCTCCTATGTGGCATGTTTGCTCAAACAAGCTCCAATTTGCTTAAATGGCTTCATTGCTAACATCTTTGTGGATCTTATTTGTGAAAGTTTTTCTTGGCATGGTTTTTCACAACGTGTCCATAAATACATTTTTGGAAAACCATGTGCTTCAAGTCATACTATTAATTGCTTTGCATGTTGGTATGAATACTATTAATTGCTTCGCATGTTGGTATGAATACTATTAATTGCCTTGCATGTTGGTATGACTAAATGAAGCTATCAAGAAACTATCTTTGCATGATGGTTAACTCTTATCTTTTACCATATGCTTTGTTCGTTGTAAATATGATCTTATGTATACTTACAAACTACCACCGGGAAATATTTCCTAATACCTCTTGTCCTAGGACAATTGGTAATCAATTATGAGGTAGATATTTATTGATCATATCTACATTGGCTCTTGTGTTTAAATTGCCTTATTTATTGCCATGAATTTGTTGTGCTTTGACTCCCATGTGTCTTCCTTGCATCTTATGGATCTAATTTTTCTATTCAAACTTTCTTAGCATTTTTTAGTAGATATAGGTAGTGTGATGATCCTAGTTGTGTGCATTTTGTATCCATATTCTAAATCCTAGATGATGCACTAATCTTGGGGGAGCTCTCCTATATTTGTTATATAAACTTCTCTTGATCTTTATAAAAATTTGGTTTTGGGAGACATAAATTTTCTTTTTGGTACTTTGTGCCATCATAAAAAGTGTTGAGGGTTTGGTTTATTTGTTGGAACCTTGCTCTCTTGGGAGTTGGTTATCTCATTCCTTTGTGCTTAGGCTTAATTAGCTTCTTATAATGAGATAAGTCTTTGGAGTCAATCTTGTGATGATATTGATTCTTTGATATAACTTGGGCAACCATTGTCTCTTGATTTATTTTGTGTTTTGTCCAAATTGTATCTTCCTTTGGTTCTTGAAAGTATTGTGCATGCATATTTAATATATGTATATCTTATGGCATGTGTCACTTTCATTGATCCAATATATAGGGTAAACTCCATCAAATCCTAATTTGGCTAAGATGTGCATGAAATTCAATTTCATATCTATATGCACATAGAATTGTGGAGTTTGTCCTATATGTTGTAGTGTGTCTAACTACTTCGGACCCAATTAGTTTGGGGACCATTTTGTACTTACCTTTGTGTTAGGTACAATAGATATGCATTGGATGCTTGTCTCACAATATGGAAAGAAGTGGTGACTCAATGGTAACTTGAGGCAAGCTAGGATGGTCAACGAACACATATCTACTACATCCACACCAATGCTATCTTGGTAACAAGTATCTTCTCATGCACACTTTTCTTGTATCCAACCTTATGGTTGCATCTTGGCATGAATCTCTTGATTTGCAAATGTTGTGCTTCTTGCAAAAGTCTTAATGAAACCTCTTTATTGTGAATGTGAGTAATTTGAGATGAGTGCATTTGTTGGGAAGTATTTTAAATCATGCTCATGATTCATCCATCCCAACGATGCCTATCTAGCAATTTTATTGCATATCAATTCCTCAAGGATCTCACATGTGCAATATAGATGAAAGTGCAAATTTAGTTACTTCTTTTGGTATCCCCGTTTGTGATACTTGTTGCCTTTCTCAAATGCATCCCAACTATCTTCTATCCCTTGTTGATATTTGTGATGTATTTTAGTTGTTTGTGGTTGAAGTTCATGAATGTACAATGAGATAAAATTGAGCCTTTGGCCATGCTATTAAGCAAAAATTCTTATTGGTATATTGCATGACTTCGTCTTGGATATCATACTATTTTTCTTGCGTATCTATTTTGTGTGTGCATGTTTCTTTGTGGATAAATATCTTTGTGATATTGCCCACTTAGAGAAACTTGTACACATAAGAGATTATACATCTCCTTTTGATATCTTATTTATTTATTGCGTGTTGATTGGTCATGCTAAGCAATATAATTCATTGAAGACTATGATGATACTTTTTGCTCATCCTTGTAATAGTCTTATAATATGCTTTATCATGCCTTTCACATATCCTCTTGGTTGAGCCTTTTTATTATGGTGCCTCTTAATTGTTGCTCAACTATTTGTTTGTTGCAAGTGTTTAGCTTACTTTTCTATCTATGATCTATTACAAATGTTTGTGTTTTAAATGAGGGAGTGAGGATTCCATGTTATGCATATTGTATTCAAATGCAACATTTTATTTTATGCATGTACCTTGGGGAGCTTCCTCATTTGATTTTGAACACTATCTTGTGGTGATCATTAGAGTTTGATTCACTTGGTATCTTTTGTTTTTGAATGATATTATGGGAGTGATGATTCCATATTTGTGCACTTTATACTCCAAAGCAAATTGTCTAGTTTTGTGCACAAACCTTGGGGAACTTCCTCATATTATTTAGAGCAATCTTCTTGATCTTATCATAATATCTATTTTTCTTTTGGTATCTTCCTTGTGGTTCATTTGGTTGCTTGCTTCATTTGTTGAAGCTTCTAGACTTTGTTATCTTTTTGCAATCTTTGATCCGATCTATAGTGTGATTCCTTCCGAATATTCGTCATTGGATACGTGCATTTGATTCCACTCAAATTATGAGAAATGCACACGCTATGGAGGAACTCTCACTATATTGACCTTCTAATTTTTTCACCCATTTCGGCAATTGGTGCCAATGGGGGAGAAGTTTGGAGGGTTTAAGGGAATTTGGTTATGTCTTTGCTTTGTGCTTAAGCATGTGCCTTTATTGCATTGCATCTTGTTGCTTTGCATAGTTGAATTGTTAGAGGAAACTCCACTAGGCTTTGAATGCCAATATATGCAATGAAAGTCAAGATCATTCACACATGCATATATTATGGGGGAGTTTGCTCTATATATTCAACTTATTTGTTACTTAAATTCCTTATATAAACCCTCTCAAAGAGATTGTCATCAATTACCAAAATGGGGAGATTGAAAGTGCATGGAGCCCCCATGTGTGGTTTTGGTAATTAATGACAATCCCTATGGACTAATGTTTGCATTGAGTTATATTTGTAGGGGTTGTCCATAGGCAATTCTTGAACCATATGTTGGCTTCAAGGGGTTGTCCATAGGCAATTCTTGAACCATATGTTGGCTTCAAGGTTGCAATAAGAAGAAATTGATGAAGGATATCAAGTGTCAAGTATGTCTTGAAGATGAAGATGAAGTGAGCCCTCAAGTTACTTCAAGACATCAACATGATGAAGAATGAAGAAATGAAGTGCAAGTTCAAGATGAGCCATCTCGAAGAGATCTTTTGCTTGAGTCTTGCCATCCATATGATGTTCATGGATATGTGAAGATGCGCCGAAGAAGAAGCTCTCCCATGGTGGATTAGGGGGAGCAATCCACATCCACATGGTGGTCATGGCTATGTGAAGATGCGCCAAAGAAGAAGCTCTCCCATGGTGGATTATGGGGAGCAATCCACAAGACTTCATCAAGCAAGCACAAGCAAGAAAGGCGTTCCATCTTGTTGAGGTCAAGATCGTCGTCATCGAGCTCAAGTGGTATGCGCAAGTATAAGGTTTGCTCTTGATAGGGTTTGTTTCTCACCGGTCTCATAGTGTAGTTGGAGACCGGTTTATAGCTTAGTTGCCGTACTATCAAGAGGGCTCTCGAGTGAGTAACTCGATCGTATCGTTCGGAGAGAGCTCAAACCTTTGCATCCTTGCATCATCTTTCTTGGTTGTTATTTGGACCTTATCCATGTGATGTTTTAGAGCTTGTGCTTATTCTCATGACAAGCTCTAGTTCATCAAAGCGGATTTCGCATAGATCACTTGTTGCGTTTTCGAGTTTGGTTCATCATCTTTCTTGGTTTTATTTGGATCTTATCCATGTGATGTTTTAGAGCTTGTGATTATTCTCATGACAAGCTCTAGTTCATTGAGAATGGTTTTTGCATGGGCAACTTGTTGCATTTTCGAGATTGGAGGTTTTACCGGTATGTCTTTTTTAGATAGGTCAAACCTTTCATCATTTGTTTCTATCCTCCCTTGTTGGACTATGATGGTTTCCTGCATGATCTTGTAGAGCTTGTTCCTAGCTTCAAAACAAGCCCAAGATCATCAAAATCGAGTCCGGATGTTAAAGTTATGCCCGTTTTAGTTTTGGTGTTTCTGCAGTTTTCTGGGGGGCGAATAATCCGGCCCGAATGACCAAAACTGGGACAATATCCGGCCAAATATCCGGCCCGAGCCGGGGCGATTTCGGGGCGGATAATCCGGCCCGGGGCGGATTTTCCGGCTCGGGAGGTCCCAAACGGTCATATTTCGTTGGGAGGGGTATATAAGACCCCTTCTTCCTCCTTGGGCTGGTTGGTTCACTTTCTCTCTCTCCCCTCCATTGTTGTACTTCAAAGCTTGCCCTAGTTCTTGATTCCTCCCATGATTCTTGCATATTCTTGAGGGAAAGAGAGAGGAGATCTAGATCTACATTTCTACCAATCAAATCCATCTCTTTGTGAGTGGAACTCTCTAGATCTTGATCTTGGTGTTCTTTGTGAATTCATTTGTTCTTCCTCTCTTATTCCCCCAATAGCTTTTGTAGCTTTGTTGGAATTTGAGAGAGAAGGACTTGAGCATCTTTGTGGTGTTCTTGCCATTGCATTTGGTGCATCGGTTTGAGTTCTCCACGGTGATTCGTGGTGGTGAAAGCAAGAAGGTTGTTACTCTTGGGTTCTTGGAACCCTAGACGGATTCTAGGCCTTTGTGGCGGTTTGTTGGGAGCCTCCAATTAAGTTGTGGATGTGTGCCCCAATCTTTGTGTAAGGCCCGGTTTCCGCCTCGAAGGAAATCCCTTAGTGGAACCGTGACCTAGGCCTTTGTGGCGAGGGTCACCGGAGATTTAGGTGAGGCGCCTTCGTGGCGTTCGGTGTGTGGTGTGAGTACCGCATCTTGGGGTGAGGCCTTTGTGGCGTTGGTGTGCATCGAGCAACCACACCTCAAGGTGAGCCTCTTGTGGCGTTCGGGAGCACTAAGCAACCGCACCTCTCCACCGGAGATTAGCACTCGCAAGAGTGTGAACTCCGGGATAAATCATCGTCTCCCGCGTGCCTCGGTTATCTCTATACCCGAGCTCTTTACTTATGCACTTTACCTTGTGATAGCCATCGTGCTTGAAGTTATATATATCTTGCTATCACATACTTGCTTGTATTGCTTAGCATATGTTGTTGGTGCACATAGGTGAACTCTTTCTTAGAATAAGTTGTTGGTGCACATAGGTGAACCATAGTATATAGGCTTTGGGCTTGACAAAGTAAACGCTAGTTTTATTCCGCATTTGTTAAGCCCATCTCATAAAAGTTTTAAATCGCCTATTCACCCCCCCCTCTAGGCGACATCCGTGTCCTTTCACACGGGAAGGGCGGCCATGTCACCACGGCAGGGAGAGTTCGTCGGGGCGAGCGCAACCACGGGACAATCCGACGCCGTTCCCCAACTCCAAGCTCGAACCTAGGGTTTGGGCAGGGTAACGGCGGCGCTACAAATCGGCATGGGGAGGAGGGCAGAGGGCTGATGCCGAATTTGGGAGAGGAGGGAGGAGGCCGGGGTAGGGAGAGGAAGGAGGAGGCCAGCGACATTCTCGAGAGTTCTGGGAGATGGATCGCGAGCGACGTCCTGTTTCCGCGAGAGAGAAAGAGCTGGGAGTACCGGTTCGGGAGGCAAATTCCAGGCAAATACGGAGGGTCAGACCTCCGAATCGTTCACAGAAGAAAAGGCCTCCGCGAGGGCGGGCGCTGGAATTAGCCCCATGTTTCCAGCTCCAATTCTATTGGCACCCAAACAACTGAATTGGAGGCTTAAATTCCAATTCCTCAATTCTGGGCCTAATTCATTACATCCAAACACAGCCTTATACTAGATCACCCACACGGCCATACTTATCACCCATGTGCGTCGCCGCAAACGGGGGCCGCAGTACGCAGTGGATAGGATTCGCTGCGTTTTTTCGAGGAAACAGCCTGCTATCATGCCCATGCCTTGTGGACCCACCCAATCTTGTTCTTAAATACAAGAAAGAAATATGGAACGATATTTATGGGCTCGCAATTAGGTTTATGCTGCTATCTATTTACGGATTAGCCCGTCTGGACTATTTCAGTTGGGTTTCCCTTGCCACACGAGGAAAACTATTGTCACCCTTTTTCTCTCTCTTTCTTGTGTTACCGTGAGAACTTTGATAAGATTAATTAGTCTATCTTTTTTAGGGCGGAAAGAGAATGACCACCAACATCCTAGACTTAGTGAATGACTTTTGTTTTAGAAAAGTCTAGACATTGTAATCCTAGGTGGAGTCCTTCGTCTGGTGTAATGTCGTTATCGGGGTGTTTTGATTATTGGACCGTGATGCTCACAAGCTTGGTCGTGAGTATCTCATCCTTGTTCTGAATACTTGATTCTCCATCCGTCATGTTTTGTCCTACATGCCAGGTAAATAAAATAGGTGATCAAACTAATGGTGCAACTGCTGCGGGTATATACTCCCTCCGTTCCTTTCTATAGTGCCTGAAGATTTTTGGCATTTGTTTCAGAATATAAGGTTGTAGCTTAGCTTTTTTTCAATTACCCCCTCCCCGTTAAGCTCCCAAATCGTTCAGCTCCCAAAATTGTTACGGTAAGTTAGGAAGATATGGATTTTCCAAAGTTTACGTTGATCTCAAATCGTTTAGCTAGGGTTATTATGTAAAAAATACTCTTGCGCTAATTTCCGTGCCAAAAAACAATAGGCACTATAGAATGGAACAGAGGGAGTAGTTTTTAGTGTGCTCTAGCTTTCTAGTCATCTCATAGAAATCTTGCCGACGCCCTTCACCACGGAATTTTAGCTTTTTTAAAATCTGTGAGACGACTCTATGTCGGGAATAACTACTAGCCTCTAAACATCAAGTTGATAGGGAGCGGTGTTTTGGAACATGGGTTCATATGCTCTCTATATTTCGAAATACATCTTACATACATTTTAAACTTTAAAAAAATTGAAACTAAAAGTTCGCACGTACATCTTCACGTGCTACGTGCTCACAAAGTCGTTTCATAATAAATCGACTTATCATGTGACGTGTATAAAAAAGATAAAATTCAGTGCTAAAAATAATGCTTTTCACAAGATAAACTTTCTCTTTTTTATATAGACCACACAAAATATTGGTTTTTCGTGAAACTTGACGAACGCACGTATAATATGAAGATGTACATGTAGTATTTTTTGTCCAAATTTTTCGATATTTCGAAATATAATTTTTTAGTAGAGGGAGCATACGCACCCGGGAGCCGAATTGAATTTCCGAAGTTGATATTGCTTTTTTAAACTGAAGTTGACATTGCTAATACTCTACATTGTAAAACATAATAGTACTACTTATCATGTCCTTTTTCTTGCAGGGGTACTTATCATGTCTATGAATTGGCATGTTTACACAGAAAGTGATGGTTACTGTCTCGGAGACGGCATCAATCGATATTCTAACAAACTTATGGCCACTTTAGGTAGAAATATTGTTTCATGCCGATGTAGGTCATCATCACTTACAACCAACCGACCAAGACGACTTCAAGACGAACCAAGCCTGAGTTTAGCTACACGCCACCCACATCCAATTTCAGTTAACTATTTTTTTCAGTTAACTATTATTAATTGCATGTGTTCCTAGAACAAGACAATCAAGCAAAAAAATCACTACCAAGTTCAAAGCTACTGTGAACCGAGGCATATATAGCCCAGTGGTTGGGATGGGCTGATGCATCCCTGCCCGCCCAGGTTTGAGTCCCCGCACTCGCGATTTGGTGTCGTACACACAATTACTTCTAGTAAAATCACAGCGCTTTGGGTTTCTTCCCCTTAAAGCCAAACATTTTTAATTCTCAAAAAAAAAGTTCAAAGCTACTAGTACTCTACGGTACTCACTCTTTCCATAATTCTTGAGGTAGTTTTAATTTAACTAACCACGATAAGATTTATGAAATAGAGGAAGTATAATATTTAGTACTGGGTCCATGCCATGGCCTGGCCAACACGAGCCCCACTAAGTTCTCCCTCCAAGAATCATTCATATCCTCTCGCTTCTCCTCTAGGTGCTGCAAAATTATCTCCCCACACGCCGATCTTGAGGTCGTCGTTGCCCATGCCTCTATGCACCGTTTAACCAAGGTGACACACATCGTTGGAAGCCGCCGCGCTTCAAGGTCCTAAATCCATCTAATCTCATCGATTTTCTATGTGTGCGGCAATGTAGCTGCTCTAAAACGCCATTGTCAAATCCTCTGTCCATCTCTTTCTGTCTCTCTCTCTCTCTCTCTCTCTCTCAATAGTTCCATTGGCCCCGATGTTGCTGCAAAAGGCGACCTTCGATGCTCCAAATCCAAGGCAATGGTGCTACAAATGATGGTCGGGCGGCGCCGCCGCTACAAAGGACACCCGACATTGCTACAAAGGGTGGGGTGGTCTCCACTGCTGTAAAGGGTGTTGTCCACTACTACAAATTGCGAACAATGCCGCATATTGCTGTTGCTGTAAATGGCAGCCGCCATTGCTGCAAACGGGAACCAAGGTTGTTGGAAAGAGTGGATACCAGTGCTGCAAACTTGGAGCCATCGTGCCCACCAATGCGGAAGCCAGGGGTGCACATAGACCTCGGGCAGTTCTTGATTTTACCTTAATATGAGTGTGTACCTTTATAATCAATCATTAGGGCACTCGGTTGGGTTAAATCATCACATATTTCAAGGTACTGCGTTTGTATCGTGATTGAGTTCGCTCTATCTCCACCACTAGTCCCAGGGCTTGATCTCCAGAGGACGCTCAGTGCACCCACAACGAGTATAAGGGCATCTCCAGCGGCTCGATGCAAAACGAACACCAAAAGTATCTATTTTGGTCCGCTTGGGTCAGGCCGCGGACACCAATTTGGCCTTGTTGCCTGGAATGTCCGTTTGGGCCTTTGGGGGAGGGGAGGCTGCCCAGCGTCCCGACACAAATGTATTGATTTCCATATATTTCAAGTAGAGGCAAGGAGGCCAATGTATCGAGAAGACAACATAATTTACATAGATACAAAAATGAAAACGAAAACACAAGATACGCCAAGTACTTCAAACCCTAACCCACTAATCGTCGTCGTCAGGAAGCTGGGTCGGCTCGACTGGCATGGGCATCTCCCATGGCCAATTGGACGACGCGCGTCCATCGTGATCACCGCCGCGGGAGGAGGTGCGTATGCGGCAGGTGCAGGCAACGGCGTGGGCGTGGACGGTGGGGCTGAGGCCTGCAAGGCCATCCTGACTGCGTCATCCTCAAAGACACATGTCGGCATGACCGCACTGGCATAGCTAGGTTATGGTTGCGGCTGCTCCGGCTATTGGGATACCATAATTGCGAGCCTCGTCGCCTCTTCGTTGTTTATGTCGTCCGGCTAGACCAGGAGCCGGTCCAAAGTTCCCTCTTCCTTTCACCTTGGCCATGTAGACGAGGTAGCCTAGGTAGTTGATGGAATGTCCTAATGGGGACACATGTATGCCATGTCACGAATACACTTGTACGAGCACAGCACGATGAGTAGTTATGTAACACCAGTGACGTCGACATCGAAAAAAAATACAGTTTTGACTTCGATGGTTTGTGTAAACAATGAGTATGATTCTGACAGCGCACGAGCAAAATACCCAATTTTTATTCAGTTTACTCCTCAATTATTGAGAACGAACGGACAAAACCGTATAGCGACAAGTTCCAAATCATCCACCTCTCCGATCCACATCAACCAATCAGTCAGTTCATTATCCGACAAATTCCCGCCGAGCTGCGCCGCCAGCCAGCGGAAGAGGAGAACTCCACTTTTTCCATCCTAAAAATCCAGTCTTCGCTCTCGGGACCGGCGCGCACCCCGCCGGAACCGATCCTTATCGCCGCCGGCGTCTGTTCTTTCCTCTCCTCCTTACCACGTATGGGCGAGAAGGTACTGGCGGTCCCCGGCGGCGCGCGCTCGCCGTCCCGGTCAGACGAATCTACGGTCTTGCCATTGGTCACTGGCCACGGAGTATCCTGCTCTAGCTTCTGAAGGTCAGCGATCGATTATCCCTTCGGTTGCTGGTGATATTTGACTGTTGGCAATTTGTAAGCCTGCAAAAAGTTGGATGTCTTGGTTACTGTTCTCTCCTATATGTAGCTGCGCAGCTGTGCCCAGATTTAAGATCGATTAATTATGTCATGTGCTGCTCATTTGTTTCTATGTACACTAGATAGATTAATTCAGGCTAAGATAGTTTCTTCATTTCCTGCAGTTCGTAAGATACTGCTGCTGATTGGTCTGAACTGAGCTCATGGAGACTGTTTCGACAAACGAGGGTTCCGGTAAGGGTGCGATGTGGGAGCTGGAAAGGAATCTCGATCAGCCCATGGATGCAGAGGCCGGGAGACTGAGGAATATGTACAGAGAAAAGGTGGTTACTAGTGTCATTCAAAAAACGCTCGTCGTTTCGATGCCAGTTTTCGCCAATTAGGATGTGTTTTTTTTTTGTTTAACACATCCACAAAGGTTGTGAAACACCGGCCAGATGTTGCCTGAGATGCACGGTTGATTTGAAATGAATAGCTAAAGTATATGATAACTAACTCTCTCTTTGCCCTGTTTTCCTCTCTTGTGTTTGCAGACCTACCCAACAATTTTGCTGCTGCGTCTAGCCTTCCAAAGCCTTGGTGTGGTATTTGGAGACTTAGGCACATCACCTCTTTACGTTTTCTACAACATCTTTCCTCAGGACATAGAAGACACGGAGCAAGTGATTGGAGCGCTCTCGCTTATTATCTACTCCCTTACCCTGATTCCACTTGTCAAATATGTGTTCATTGTCTTGAGGGCGAACGATAACGGCCAAGGTAAGAATCTTTCTTGCTCTGTCAAAAGTTTTGCGTCAACTATATCTATAAGATAATGCAGTAAATACCTACAGCATGTTCTATGACCGTCTGGAGATCACCGGAAAGTGAAAAGCTCGTCTGTTAGGGAATTACGATACAAGGTCACATTCTTCCTGAAGTCCATGTAACAGAACAGTTGCTTAGGCTCTTTGTTAGTTAGGCTCTGAACTTAGACCTGTCCAATATGAAGAGATTCTAACTTCTTCGGAACTAATTAGCTATATCTCCCCCTTGCGTAAATGTTGTTTTGTATATTTAAGAAATCCATTCATAGGAAAATGCTGGCGGTAGACTATGAAACCATCAATGTAAGTTCCGCATTTTGTCTATGCAGCTGCCTCATGTAGGGACAGAAGTTTAGTGCACCCCAGTACAATTATGATACCTGATACAGTACCTCGCAATAAATCGGTATATATATTAGTATGAGACAACAATGTGTCGCACAGACAACTTGTCCCAAAATGGTGTGATGCTTAGGAAATTACTGCAATTCCAATCTCACCTGCGGTGTTACACCATGAATATTAATGTGCTCATGGCTTATTTGTTACTTCAGGTGGAACATTTGCTCTTTATTCGCTGCTTTGCCGGCACGCAAAGATAAACATTATTCCCAACCAACATAGAACAGATGAAGATCTAACAACATACAGCCGTCAGACATATGACGAGAAATCTCTTGCTGCAAAGATAAAAATATGGTTAGAGGGGCATCAATTCAGAAAGAATGTCATCCTTATTCTTGTACTCTTTGGTACTTGCATGGCTGTTGGAGATGGAATTCTCACTCCTGCCATATCAGGTGAGTGCCTGCATGTTTTATCATTCCTTACTGTAAGATTTTCTCAAAGTTCATATTCATAGCGTAACTAGGGGATATCAGCCTGACATGAACCGGTAAACCAGCATCTTCAGTCATAAAACCCTGTCCTTGCCTACTAAGCATCGAATTAAGTTACCGGAAACGTTCGGCAAGAAATGCATGTCGGTAATTCCTTTGGGTACACTGAACCAATTATTTTCCTTTTAGAGGCTACCTTGACAGCAATCAATTGGATAATGGCCCTAGGGTCCACGAGGTGACCATGTACCCAGTTGATGCAGCTGCAGCCTTACCAGTGCAGAGAGGAGGGAGACTCTTGTGAAATAGATTTATTTATTTTTCTAGTTAATTCAACCAAAGGATGTGGCAGACTCTTGCCCCTAACCCTAACACAAGTAACTAATGTTTATCCTTACTTACTTGAGCCCAATGGTTCAGTCCCTTAGCTACCGAATGTATAGATAACAAACTATGGACATATAAACCTACAGAAGAAACTATCCTTGTATGTATAGCTGCCTAATTGGGTGCTCCTCCAAGGGCTTTATGCCCTTGAATAAGATGAAAAGCTTAGGCCATGGACTTTCTGTCTTCGGTTCTGTGCTATATTGATATTTATCTGCACCTTTCTGTTCTTACTTTATTATTCCGAGCCTCTGACATACCAACTAAACCTTTTATTAGCGGAAGAGACCAGTGAAATTTTACTGTTTTTGTATCTATTTTAGTATTCTGTATTCTTCATATCTTGCTCCTGATGTTTGTGGTTTCATAGTTCTACTGTTAACTTCTGCCCAATTGAATAGATATTAACGACTGCCTTACAATTCACAGTTCTTTCAGCAACTGGTGGAATACAGGTTGAAGTACCTGGGATGAGAAATGGTATGTGTGCAATGTTGAAGTTAGTACTGTTTTCAGCTTTCGTTACCTTTACCATGCCCTCTTTCATATCAACTTGCTATTGCTTCTCAGAGGAGGATGTCAAATTTGACGTTGATGTTCATTAAACCAGCACTGTTGATACCAACCTTATATAAGTCAACATATTGTTTTGTCTGTGGAATGATAAACCTACCATGCTAACTGCAAGTTGAAGCATTTTTCTTTTACCTGTGGAACTTTGTTAATGGTAGTTTGCTGGGAACAATTATGTTTCTTCTGCAGATGTGGTTGTAATAGTCTCCGTGGTGATATTGATTGGACTGTTCAGCATGCAGCACTATGGTACAGATAAAGTCAGTTGGCTTTTTGCACCGATAGTATTCCTTTGGTTCATACTTATTGGAGTCCTTGGAGCGGTGAACATTTATAAATATGACAAGTCAGTTCTTAAGGCGTTCAATCCTATTTATGTATATCGTTACTTTAAGCGAGGGAAGACTAGCTGGGCTTCCCTAGGAGGAATCATGCTCAGCATAACAGGTCCGAGATCTTCCCAATTTTTATAGGGTTGCTTGTACTCTGTAAACTGGCCAACAACCAGACATGACTCTTTTGCTCATACTGCAGGGACAGAAGCACTGTTTGCCGACCTTTCATTTTTCCCTGTACAAGCTATTCAGGTACCATTTGTTGGTTGTGACTTGTGATTGTTAACAGTCAGAAGCACTATTAGTATTCTAAATTACATTTCTTAGGGGCATCCATTCGATAGATCTTTTTACAGTCAGAACTACATTTTTTTAGAACCAGTCTATTTGCTTGCTTTCTGACATTTTTATCGTTTCGATATGCAGATTGCTTTCACTACGGTTGTGTTCCCATGCCTTCTTCTGCAGTATACTGGTCAAGCTGCATATATAGCTACCTACAAGAAAAAGGTCATCCATTCCTTCTATTATTCTCTTCCAGGTAATATTCGTACCTAGGAACTTCCCAGTTACCGTATCCAGAGGATGCATAAGGACCTAGTTATTTCTCGCAGAAAGTATACTTTGGCCAGCGTTCGTCGTTGCAACAGCTGCTGCAATAGTTTCAAGCCAGGCAACTATATCCGCGACTTATTCTATTATCAAGCAAGCACTTGCTGTGGGATGCTTCCCCAGGGTGAAGATCATCCATACTTCGAAGAAGTATCTTGGCCAGATATACAGTCCAGATATCAATTGGATCCTCATGATTCTCTGCATCGCAGTCACAGCTGGGTTCAAGAATCAGTCCCAGATTGCAAATGCATATGGTAAAAAACTGTTGTTTCTCCCTTAATATAGAATTTTTATCATTGCAGTGTGCGCTCGTCCTCTGTCCTAACACGGGTGTGTTTCTGGGGCGTAAACAGGTACTGCTGTCATAATAGTTATGCTCGTGACAACATTTCTCATGATCCCCATAATGCTGCTGGTATGGCGCAGCCACTGGAGCTTGGTCGTCCTCTTCACCGTGCTGTCACTGGCGGTCGAGATCCCGTACCTGACTGCTGTCATGCAGAAGATCGACCAGGGAGGCTGGGTTCCGCTTGTGTTCGCCGTGGCAATCCTCGTCATCATGTATGTGTGGCATTACGGCACGCTCAAGCGCTATGAATTCGAGATGCACAGCAAGGTCTCCATGGCGTGGATCCTCGGGCTCGGGCCGAGCCTCGGCCTTGTCAGGGTCCCCGGGATGGGCCTGGTGTACACGGAGCTGGCGAGCGGCGTCCCCCACATCTTCTCGCACTTCATCACGAACCTGCCGGCGATCCACTCCACCCTGGTGTTCGTCTGCGTCAAGTACCTGCCGGTGTACACCGTGCCGCCAGACGAGCGGTTCCTCGTGAAGCGGATTGGGCCCAAGAGCTTCCACATGTTCCGGTGTGTGGCACGGTACGGGTACAAGGACGTCCACCGGAAGGATGACGATTTCGAGAAGATGCTCTTCGGCAGCCTGCTGCTCTTCGTCCGGCTGGAGAGCATGATGGAGGAGTACACCGACTCCGACGAGTACAGCGCCCGGGATCAGCAGGAGCTGATCCATGAAGGTAGCAGTGATGCTGACCTCAGCTACGCATCCCGTGACTCCATTGTCCCGGTGCGCACCCCGAACCACGGCTCAGGGGGGCAGACGACGATGACCATGACGCCGGGGTTCCAGACGGTGGGCGACGAGGTGGCGTTCTTGAACTCGTGCCGGGATGCTGGGGTGGTTCACATACTTGGGAACACCGTCATCCGGGCACGCAGAGACTCGGGGTTCGTGAAGAAGTTCGCCATCGACTACCTGTACGCCTTCTTGAGGAAGATCTGCAGGGAGAACAGCGCCATCTTCAACGTTCCCCATGAGAGCCTGCTGAACGTTGGGCAGGTGTTCTATGTGTAGTTCAAACTTCAAACCGAATGCAAATCAATGTGTGTAGATTATGTACAGGGAATTGTACGGTGATGAATTTTGAAGTGATAATTATGCATATCTGAAAGCTATAGAATGTAACTGGACAAATTTCAGTGCGGTGCGATTCATATACGTGTTTGAATCCAATTAGTACTTTTTTACAGAAAGTTCATATAACTCGGAATCCGGATACCAATATATGTCCAATTACAATGGACCAATTCTGAATATGTACCTGTCCTAATCGGATTACCTACACGACGCTGCACATATATATGCATCAGTGTCCGGCGTTCATCATAATTAAAAGCCATGGATACCACGGCAACCTCGCTTGCAGAATCCACGATCACCATGCCGGACAGCGAGCAGCGGCTGCCCGACGATCTCGTCACCGACGAAATCCTGACGCGCCTGCCGGCTGCCGCCGCCGCACGCTTCCGGGAGGTCTGCCGGGCGTGGAACGCCGCGATCACCTCCAACCACTTCGTCGCCGCGCACGCCAGGAGAGCAGCCGCGCGCCAGCCGGAGATCCTCTTCTTCCCGCCGGCCGAGGGCCCCTCCACGTCCTTCTACACCTGCTCCCTCGCGCAGGCCGGCAGCGCCCCCCGCAAGCTCCTCACCGTGGGCAACCTCGCCGCGGAGTACGTCGTGCTGTCCCGGAGGCCATGCCACGGGTTCACGCTCGTTCGCGACGCCCGGTCGTCGGAGCACTTCGTCTTTAACCTCTCCACCGGCGACCACGCCGTGCTGCCGCGGTGCGAGCCGGCCAAGACTTTCAGAGTCCCGACCTTTCAGCTCCCCTACAATTCTCGTTTCCACCCTACCATGGCGCCATGGGCTCCCTTTGAGTACTCGAGCACCGGGCTCGGCTTCGACCCGGCGACCGGCGAGCACAAGGTGGTCAGGCTGTTTGCGAACTGGAAGACGAAGGTCAAGTGCCAGGTGCACACGCTGGGGTCACGCGGGTGGCGGCCCTGCGCCGGCGACGTGCCGTCGCTGCCCTGGCCGGGGCTGATGAAGCACCTCTCCGGCCTGCCTCCGGTGGTCGTCGGCGGGTCTTTCTACTGGCTCCTCTGGCCGCACAGCAACGTCGGCGTTGACCCGCACGACCCTCTCATCCTCTCGTTCTCCGTCGCCGACGAGCGGTTCGGGTGGGTACGCACTCCGCCGCGAGTATCGATGAGGCTGGGCAACCACCGCATCCGCCACCTCGCGGAGCTCGACGGGTCCTTGTGCGCCATCGCCTACGGCGTCCCCCGCCGTTTTCACGGCGGCGAGGAGCGCCTGATCGAGCTCCTCACGTGGACGACGCCATCGCCATCGTCGTGGAAGACGCGCTGCCGCATCGACCTCGCGACCCTGCCCAACCCGGCGCGCGACGAGCTCGACGATGAGCTGCACATCATCGTGCCGCTCTGCACCACCGCCGGCGGCAAGGTCGTGCTGCTCGCGACGGGCCACCACAAGGTGTTCGCGTACCACGCGGCGCGCAACGCCGTCGAGAAGGTGTTCTCCATGGAGGACCACGTCGACTTCCCCGTCTGCCACAACGAGGCCCGGCTGCACATCAACATCTGCCTCCACGAGGAGTGCCTCGCCGCCGTCCCCAAGGTGGCGCCGGACGATGACGCCTGCGCTGGGGACAAGAGGTTGCAGGTGAAGCTCGGCTGTGCGGCGGTGGTCGGCAGGCGCGAGAAGCACCCGCGGCTTTGCGAGAAATGTGCTGCTTTAGGACACGGTTATAAGTGCGTGGCCAGTGGGTGGGAGCAGATGACATGGACGGCGGAGCTCAGAGATCACCTACCGCCGAGGCAGTATATTTGTTGATGAAAAAGTTAATTTTGAAATGTATATTTCTTTGCCACAATTTCTTTATTGAAATGTTTAGTTTTATAGAAAGATATTTCGTCACCTGAATTTGCTAATTATGTCATGTTAATACCTTAACATAGTATATATATAAGATTTTCTTATGACCGTGTCTATAATTCTGGCCAACATTCTGGAAGTTTGTCAAATGAGATTTTCTTAAATTTAAGTTGCTCGAGAAAAATGCAATTGCAGTTCAGAATTTTTAACCTCGGCCCTCATTGATCATGGGGCGTCCGTTGGTCAGCTCTCTTTCTCTTTCTCTCGGTTTTTCCATCCATCGCAATAATAATTGATTTATGGGATGGTCTATCTAAAATATTTCACCCTGCTAGTTAATGAAAGCCAGTGGGTGCTGGTTCTTTCAAATCAAAATAGTAATGTCTGACAAAGATACATTTACTTTTTGCGAAAAGATAAAGGCACATTTGTTCATCAACGGCAACTAGGTCATACTATGAAACAAGTATGTACTAGATTCTGTCAACGCGTCACCGTCATCAGAACACAAGAGAAGTAGAATGTACATGCAAAGTAGATAACTAGTAAGAGAGCTGAACTTGGTGCCAAACACACGTATTTCCATGATCAGGAAGTAGAGGTGCACAAAGTCGAAGCATATTCATGATTCATCCAGTACGAAAGGACTGCAATACATATAGTAGATTACTGATAGGTAATTAAACTGAAGTTGGTGCCAAACACACATTAGCTAGAAAATCATAATATATAGGACTCACATGAGCGCGCGCAATGTTACACACCACCATTGCAACTAATAGTAGTAGTAATTAAGACAGAGTAGATCGCTGCCAGGCATAGCGTACATATAGATAAGTAGTATTGTAGTAGACGATGATATGCTCCTTCGATTAGGTACTTGCAGCTTATTACTGATGGCGAGCTTCAGTTCGCCGGACGAGCGGCAGCCTTGTCGGCGAGCTTCAGGTGCTTCTTGAGATGCGCTCCAGGGTTTCCTCGCGGAAGATGAAATCGTCGATGCGGGCCCCCAGGTTGATGATGCGGCACTCCCCGCGCCGGCTCTGGTCGAGGGCAAGAAGTGCGACGGCCCGGGGCCCAATCAAAATAGGGGCCCATATATCTAGCACAGTACATATAGGAAAGTGTAGAGGAAAAAAAGAGGAGGCCCATCTATCGATCCAAGAAGCACGTAGCCACGGCCAGTCCTATACACCGACCAGGTCGGTGCCGATGCGGGTTGCCGCACACCCTGGTCGGGTATTGGGCCTGGCCCATTTAACGTTTTTCGCTTTCCTTTTCTCTTTTCTCTTTTTTTTCTTTTTCCGTTTTCTGTTTTATTTTCTTTTCTTTCTGTTTATTCTTTCTTTTGTTCAAATTAGAAAAGTCTATATTCGAAAAATGTTTAAATTCGAAAAACGTCAAATTTGAGAATTACTAAAATTTGAAAACTGTTCAAATATGAAAACTGTATAAATTCAAAAATTGTTCAAATATGAAAATCGTTCATACTCGAAACTTGTTCAAATTTGAAAATTGTTCTAATATGAAAATCGTTCAGATTCGAAAATTGTTCAAATATAAATTTTGTTCAAATTCAAAAGTGTTCAAATTCGAAAATTGTTCATAGAAAAAAATACATTTTTGTTCAAATTAAAAAATGTTCAAATCTGAAAATGTTCAGATTTTTAAAAAGTGATTTATTTTTAATTTGAATTTTTTTAAATTTTACAAATGTTCAGATTTTTAAAAAAGATTCTTTTAAAAAAGAAAACAAACAACAGAAAAAAAAGAAACGAAAAAGAAAAACCGCCTTACCTGATGTTGGGCTGCGGCCCAGTTAGTAAAATCCGGGCGCGCGGGGGTGTGCGGCGACGGCTTCCGCGCCGACCAGCTCGGCATACAGCAGGACGCACGGAAGAAGTCGAGAAGTTGACGATTCATTTTCCTTCAACATAATCTCGTACCGCACAGAAACCTCGCCTTGGCTAAATCCCTAATTCAGTTTTCCTTGATCCCTAGCTATTACCTAATGAAACACTGCACGATCACACAGAGCAGCCCCTAACAGAGAGTTGGAGACAGGGAGCAGCCTAGGGCAAGTCATCAAGAAATCAAGCAGGTAATTCTCGGATGATCACAATTTCTGCGAGACCTTGCAGGCGAAGTAGCCAACTCTATCTTTTCTGTTCAAAATCAAAATTTCTAAATCCATTGGCCAGATTTTTGTGTTCCATAGCTCCATTTCTTATCTATCAGTTTACTCAGTTTATTCTGGCTCGGTCACATCTAGAGGAATACGACTTTGTCATTAACGACTTTGCATAAAAAAAGCGAACTACAATCTCGTTTCTCATGATTAATCGGCATGGAGGTATGTTCGCATGCTATTTGAAGGTTCATCCAGAACTTCAAATGTTATATTTACTTTTAAATGATATAATTTTTATGTTGTATGGTTTATATTATATTTGTCAAACTGACAATTTAGGGGTACCTATACTTGGTTTAGAACAAATGCAAAAGTATTTATCAAATATGTGATATTACTGACAAAATATTGCGGTTTATGAGTTCATAGTAATTTTATATGCGATAAATTTTTCTTTCTTTGTTGGTCCCATTGCTAAAGTTTGCCCTGGGGCCTTCCAAATCCTAGAGCCGGTCCTGAGCACTCCTTGAAGATTTTGGATCCGAGGAGTTCCACAAACTGGTCGATCTGATCGTGCCAGTGGAGGCGCTGCGCGCGGCGAGGGCGACCTCGAGGTGGGCGCACTCCGGCGCCGCCGCAACACCCGCAGTGGGCCGAAGAGATCGCCGTCTTCGCGGAGAGCAGCGAGCTGGGAGGCAAAGGCGGAGGCGGAAACAGACATGGACGCGGTGGCGGAGGCCTGGACCAGGCGGGCTGCAAGTTCTTCAACCTTCTTGGACATGGTCCCGAACCTGCGGATGAAGGAGTCGACGCCTTCCTTGAGCGCGGCGGCGAAGAGGTCCTCGGCGTCCAACTGGACCACTATAATGAAAAAAGCATAGCACCGGCTGTTATCGTCAAAAAAAAAACCTGCGAACGCTAATTAAGTACGTAGTAGCTTCGTTGCATGCACATCTTGTATTCTAGGTTGACGGGGGACAGATTTTTTTTAAGGGTCAGGCTACACAGTGCCCAGGCACCCTGTAGTCTTACGCGGTGCCCCCCCTATCGGAAGTCAAAATTTCCAAAAATAGCAAGTGGGCCCGTATGTTGATAGTGACAGGTTCCAGAATTGGAAAGTATGACAGGACCACATGTTATTCCATTGAGTGGGGACAAAAAATGACAGCTGGGCACCAAAAACAGCCTGTAACAAAAAAGGTGGAAAAGATTGGACCGATCGACCCTACCTGCTCCTCTTTCTTCTTCGACCGACCCTTTCTTCCATCCCCTTCTCTTCCCTTCTGCCTCCATTAGAACCAGACCTCCATGGAAGGAACAGATCTTGGACCATAAAGTTACAGGCGTGTTCTTCGAAGAAAAAACGCAAACAAGGCAGGGCAACCTCCGAGGCAGCTGGAAGCAACCGGAAAAAGGTACATCCAACAATTCCCCAAAACCAGATCTGGTTTCTTACATGCAGGGTTTGTCCAGGAACAAAAAACCAGATCTGGTTTCTTACATGTAGGATTTATCCAGAAACAAAAAACCTGTTGATACAAGCTATCTATGAGGAACTGTTAACCCATTGCGGATCAAAAATCATAGGGACATGAAGCATCGAGGTGTCTCGATCAACTTTAAAACCAAAGAACCATCCGGTTTTGACAGTAGAAAGTAGATGCATTTTTAAGTAGGTTGTAACAAACCAATGACATGTGAACATAAAACATTCTAGCAATCCAGGAAAACAAACATCTGTAGCCAAAAAGAGCATCATAACACCATTGTCAACACAAAATCTGACCAACTTGGCCATGTTCTTCATGCAAAATCGAAACCTGTAGTAGCTGCGAAATATGGAATTTTGTCTTCAGTGTTTGAAACGATGCTTCCCTTGATACTGGAACAAAAACAAGGAATAAGTTAGAAAAACAAACATTTTTATCAGTAGCAATGGAAAAATCATATGAGCATAGGTTATTCGAAGCCACGACACAACAAGATCGAGTGGGCATTCTCAACATGTATTTTGTTCCCATGAGTGACATATGTACAGTACAAACTATATAGTTCCTCCACATATGTGTGCCATGGGAATGTCATCATCAAAGAACAGTTTTTGCATGTAGCTCTAGGAGCCAGTACTACGGGCTTGAGTATCGCATGCTCGGTGCATGTACAAAACTAACTCCTCGAACAATCTACCACTCATGCAAACCAAATTTCTGCTGCCCTACTGTTGACTGCCAAAACCCACCGGCGGGCAGCGGCCTTGTCAACACCGTAGAGCCGGGAAGAGCCTAGAGCTGCGGCTGGCTGAGACCCCTCCGAGCGACGGCCCGCAATGCTCTTCTGGTCACACGCGGCGATGCGAAGTGCAAGGGCGTGCCACCTGACCTATACCTGGTCGGGAAGGTGATGGGGATGCCTCGCTTAGTTTCTGCGAGGGCATACATGTAAACATTAAATACGAGCCTCGATCGGCTCTCGGGTTATCCCGTGAATCGGCTCAAAGAGCCGATCCACCCATGATTCGTACGGGGTGCACGAATACTTGGTGGTCCTGCTTGATCAAGATAGAGCTAATGAGATCTACGACGATTTAGGGTTTTCACCGCATAATCGGATCATCCTACTCCGAGGTTGGGCCTCGCGGCCACGCACGGTGCTCGTAAGCCGATCCTAAACAAGGCCTAAAAACCAACATGAAGTTGATCCTCGGAACATCCCGTTTAGGACTTGCGAACGCCACCCTACGTGCCACTGGATCCTCCCCCTTTGTAAGGCCTAACTATTGCGAGATATTAAACTAATCCTTGCGGAACAAGGAGCAATCGTAACGGATCAGATCTACTAAATAATGATCAAGCGGGGTGCCGCCCCACACCTGAGATAGGCGTGAGGGCGGCTAGATATGCAAGGGTTGCACTACGTAAGCATGCTTAAACGAAGAACAATGCTAACCCTAACACATCTAATGATAACTACGTTGCTCGCCATCAAAGCGCTTCGATACGAGCAACGCATGAACAACGTGGGGCTTGTGCTGCCTAGATCGCAAGATGCGATCTAGGCAGCATGTCGCTTACCGATAGAAACCCTCGAGACGAAGGAGTTGGCGATGCGCCGAGATTGGTTTGTTTTGGGGTTGAACGTGAGTTGTTGTTTATTCCATAAACCCTAGGTACATATTTATAGTCCAGTGGACTTTCTAATGTGGGCGTGCACCAAACCGTGCACGAGTAATATTCTATCTCTAAACTAAAATAGATCTAATATGTTACAGATACACGGGCAATTAAGCCCAACTTGGTATAAAAGGCCGATTCACGTAATCCTCCATGTATACTTCCTTTAAGCCCATCTTGATTGCGGCCCACCTCGACTCGGTTAAATTACGGTGATAACACATGCCCCCCTGGTTTTGGAAATGGTATTTCCAAAATCATTACGCTTTCTTTCGTCGGGTCATGTCGTGGCGGAACCGTCGCGATATCCGTCACCATGATGACTTGCCTTCTCAACTTCTCCGCGTGATTTGGCAGTCTTTTCTCTTTCTTTTAAACACCACTTCCTCGGAAACTGCTGTGGCATTGAATTTTCACCATATCCCCTTTTATTTAACCGCTATGAACAGTTCTGCTCTGCATCCCCCTCGCATTAGCAGTCCAAAAGTCCTCCTGCGCCATCATGTCTTCTTCCTCCTCTGCCCTATCGGACCCTTCCAGCCAGTCCTCCATGCCCCGCGAGCCGACGCCGGAGCACAACCCGGCGGCGGTCCATGCGGCCAACACCCGCCGCGCCATTGCGGCCGGGGAGGAGTCAGACCATGACTTCTCCATCTGAGTCCGAGGACGACCGGTCCTCGACGGACGGGAGAGCGACCTCCGTTTCCTCGCCGACGGGGAATCGGAGGAGGAGAGCGATGACGATCGCTTCTCTGGGACGACTTCACCTCCTCCGAGGGGTGGTGGAGGAAGAAGAGGAGGAGGAGGACGACGACGACGACGACTCCCTCGAGGGCTACCCGCCGGCGAGCGCCTTCGCATGTGGTGGGACGACGACGGCGAGCGGCGACGAAGACGGGGACGAAGCCCCCGTGGAGGGCTACGGGAGTAGCGACGAGGAGCCCATCGGCAGCGGTGCCGATGAGAGCTCCGAGGATGACGACGAGGGCAGTGACGGCCCGTAGATAGGACCTCTAGCATAGGGTCAGTAGTAGTAGATGGGGCAATGTATCCCCTAGTATTCCCTTTTGAGAGCAATTAGCTCTTTATGTAAGAAATCTCGCCTATCAATGAAGAACTGTTCCCCAATTTGATTTTGCCGATTTCCTCTGAGTTTGATTGAGCCGATTTACCTCTCCTACTGACCTTGCCGATTCGTCCCCTTTGCCAATGTGTAATGAGCCGATAACAACGCATCGGTCCTTCGATAGAGCACCTACCAGGCCTGTTGCCCCCCGAGTCTCAGCCAAGGCAAAACAGAGACGAGGATACACAAATGAGCTGCATAGACCTGGGCTTGATCGTGTGTGGGGAAGTTCCTTATGCAGCGCCAGCCGATTTGAACACAAATCGGCTTCTCTAAGCGGAAAGCCTTCAAGGTGAGCTGCCCCCCGAGCTTCTTTAGTTCTTGCTGGCTAGATCGGCTTCTTTCCTTTGGTGAATCTAATGCAATCCATCCTTGACCTGATCCGCCCGCCCATGCTGCTCTCCGATATTGTTCTTGAATAGAGGATCCGAGCTTCCAAACTGCTCCATTGAGGAGTTCCTTCATAAAAAATCTCCCTTTGTGCTCCATTGACCCTCCGATCGTAATGAGTTACTCCCCTTGAGTCGATGGCCATGCATCGGCTTTCATATCCTTAAGTCGATGCTCTGTTGCATCGAGTCTGTGTTCGAAAATTTTCGAATGTTCATATATATTTTTTTTTATTTGGCCGATTTTTCTTAATCGGCCCCCAATGTTTCCTTGCACGTATGTTCTCACATGTTTTATCTGCACATGTTCATCTGATTATATGCCCCCCGAGCCGATACCTGTTGGATGACTGCAGATATCGGCTTGTATGGATAGCCGAGGCACTCGCACTTGTACGTCGGCTCCGCAAAAATCCACGCTAACTCTCGTGCGCCGACGTGGCCACCTGCTCGGTAGATCGGTGCTGAACGCAAGCAGAACATGTGGTGAAAGTAATTTTGGCCGATTGCTGGAATCGGCCTCCATATTCATTGGAGAGCTGACTGAAGGTCCTGTAATGTCCCTTCATAAACTTTTTAGGGCCGATCACAAGGATCAGCCTCGCCTGGTTTTCTCATTGGTTTGATCTTGCTACTTGGTCAGGCTGGACAAAACCAACCCAACCTCTGACTTGATGCGCTTGCTGTCGTCCACCTTGAGTGCTCCGTAGAGTCGTGGAGCGCTAAGCTCTGTCGGCAAGACGAGTACCATGTTTGTGCCGGCCCGATGTCTCATCATCGGCTTTCCCTGTTTGGGGCGCCACTCCATTTTCCGTGGACGACCCTCTTCATCCAGGGTTCGCTGAACCTTTGCAGCCAGATCAGGCCGTGCCTTCCTTAGCGTATGCGGGTACAACCTTTCGGCTTCCTCCAGGCCGCGCAATCGCTGAACCCTGCGCTTTTGGGAACGGCTGAGTCCGTCAGGGCACCACCGTGGCCGGTGGTACCTGTCTTCTTCCACTTCTCCCTCGTCTTCGAATCCTCAAGATCTGCCCAACGAGGTGACTCGGCGCGTTTGCTTTGTGGCGGGAGAGGCCCTAGGCGCTCGAACACGGACACGTTGGCTGCCTCCTTCTTTTTATTGTTGCATTACGGGCAATTGCCGATTGTGGGCAATCGGCTCATTCCCGAATCCCAGCGAGTGTACGAAGAAGGGGCAGTCCCAATGTCCGGCGTTGTCATCTTGCTCCCTTGATGCTTCCGTGGCACGGCGCTCGTGCTCCTCCTCATCGCGATCCTGCCGACGATATCTTCCGGCTTCTCTAGCCGGACGATCTCCTCTATCATCGTAATTGGGCCGTCGGCGTTGGTCATCTCGACTCACATATTTGTTGAGGAGGTGATCGGAGAGGGGTCGCTGATATCTTATATTCTTCACCTCTCCCTCGGTGACATAGCGCTTGCCATCATGACGGAGCCGATCGCGTGGAGCGGCCTCCTCTGTATCCTTGCTATGAGAGCAGCTGCCCTCATCTCCATCTTTGCCAGAGTGGTTTCCGGGTCCTACCATGTTGATGCTGAACGAGGGACCCGGCTGGCAACCTTCAGGGTAGGTGATTTCCACCATGTTAACGGCGGGGAAGGGTTGGGTGTCGACCTTCATGGCGTACTGGTTAAAAATTAGCCGCCCCTTCTCTATCGCCGCTTGGATGTGTTGACGCCACACCCGGCAGTCGTTGGTGGCATGGGAAAGCGAGTTGTGGAATTTGCAGTACGGCTTTCCGTTTAGCTCCTTCGCCGTGGGGAACTTGAGACCTTCAGGAATCGTCAACCTGTTTCTCCTTGAGCAGGAGGTCGAAGATTTGTTCGGTCTTGGTCACGTCAAAATCAAATCCCCGGGCGGCCCTGGTGGCTTTACCCATTTGCGGGCCACGGGGTTCCTCCCGAGTCCACTCAGCCACTGCTATTTCTTGGTCTCCCGCAGTGCACTTCATCTTCCTCTCGTATCGACCATAACTACTGCACGCTTGAACTTGTCTTGGTACGGGTCGGGGTGGCGCTCGTTCATATGCCGATAGTTTTCGAACCATGTGCGCCGGCGAGGGATAATCTGCTTGGGAGGCCATGTCCTTGAGCTGTGTTACAAGGCCTCGCTACGCCAACTCGATCGCTTCCTTCTCGGTTATACGAACCGAATAACATCGGTTCCTAAGATTCCTGAAGCGCTGGATGTATTACGTCACTTGTTTCCCGCGCTTCGACGTAGTTGTGCTAGATCGGCAATGCCGGACTCGGAAGCTTCTGAATGGTATTGCATATGGAACTGTTCTTCTAATTGCTTCCAAGACTGGATGGAGTTCTGTCGGCAAAGAGGTGTACCATCCAAAAGCCGATCCCGTGAGGGACTGTGAAAAGAGCCTCACGCGTAGCTGATCCGACACTGAAGCCGGTCCTAGTTGAGCCAAATATCGAGCTGACGTGCTCGATGGAGCTGGAGCCATCCGATCCACCGAATTTGGAGAAGTCGGGGAGCCGATATTTAGGTGGCGAGCGGGATCATCTCGTAATCGTCGGGGTACGGCTTGGAATAGCCGACGCCCTTCTTTTCGGCATCATGCCGAACCGGTCTCTCGATATGGTGCCGATCCGATCCGCTGTGCTTGGCCGTAGGAGTTGCACTCTGAAGATTCGCCGGGGTGGCGTACTTGGCCAGCCATGTTGGCTTTTCCAGCTCTGAGCCAACTGCAGGAGCTGGGCTCGGGAGTTTCGTCGGTGTGGTGTATTTAGTTAGCCACGTCTGCTTCTCAAGCTCTGCCGCCGACGTTCCTCCTGTCTTCGCCGGAGTCCCCGATGTTGTGGCCTGGTTTGTGAGTGTCCAGTCACCACAATCCGGCACATACATGCACGCGTATCCTTGAGGGATCTCCTTAGGCGCCTCCATTAAGAACTGGTAGTCACTAGGGTCGCCACCAATCCTGGTAGACGAGGAATGCCGGTGTAGTCGGCACTTCAGCGAGGTGCTGCCAACGCATATGGCAGCGGTGGACGGGACCGGAGTGGCAACTCTCCTTGATGAGTCCCGAGAGCTGGTCCCGACGGCGAGTGCGGTGGCTCATGATCTCCTGGATCACGCGCGAGCGACACGCTCCAACACGTTGACCAAGTTCTCGAGTGGCGGTGTAGCGAGTGAGCCACCAGGTAGTTGATCTCCTGCCGCACACCCCTGGTGCGTTCCTCCGACGGGGTAGAGAGGTCTATCCCATCGAGCGCACCTTGCGGTGAGAACCCCTTCCATCCGATGCCATGGGAACGGGTTCTGCGAAAGAGCCGATGAGGTCGGCTTCGAGGGTGGCCTTGATCTCGTTGTATTGCTTCTTGAGGTCGTCGGGCAGATCCTCGTAGGTGACTGGCGTGCCGTCCGCCATCTCGGATGTAGATGGCGATGTGGTTGATGTAGACGATTGTCCCACCGGCGTGCCGAGAATGTGTTGATCGCCAAAACCCACCGGCGGGCGGTGGCCTTGTCAACACCGTAGAGCCGGGAAGAGCCTAGAGCTGCGGCTGGCTGAGACCCCTCCGAGCGACGGCCCGCAATGCTATTCGGTCACACGCGGCGATGCGAAGTGCAGGGCGTGCCACCTGACCTATACCCGGTCGGGAAGGTGATGGGGATGCCTCGCTTAGTTTCCTGCAGGGCATACATGTAAACATTAAATACGAGCCTCGATCGGCTCTCGGGTTATCTCGTGAATCGGCTCAAAGAGCCGATCCACCCATGATTCGTACGGGGTGCACGAATACTTGGTGGTCCTGCTTGATCAAGATAGAGCTAATGAGATCTACGACGATTTAGGGTTTTCACCGCATAATCGGATCATCCTACTCCGGGTTGGGCCTCGCGGCCACGCACGGTGCTCGTAAGCCGATCCTAAACAAGGCCTAAAAACCAACATGAAGTTGATCCTCGGAACATCCCGTTTAGGACTTGCGAACGCCACCCTACGTGCCACTGGATCCTCCCCCTTTGTAAGGCCTAACTATTGCGGATATTAAACTAATCCTTGCGGAACAAGGAGCAATCGTAACGGATCAGATCTACTAAATAATGATCAAGCGGGTGCCGCCCCCACACCTGAGATAGGCGTGAGGGCGGCTAGATATGCAAGGGTTGCACTACGTAAGCATGCTTAAACGAAGAACAATGCTAACCCTAACACATCTAATGATAACTACGTTGCTCGCCATCAAAAGCGCTTCGATACGAGCAACGCATGAACAACGTGGGGCTTGTGCTTGCCTAGATCGCAAGATGCGATCTAGGCAGCATGTCGCTTACCCGATAGAAACCCTCGAGACGAAGGAGTTGGCGATGCGCCGAGATTGGTTTGTTTTGGGGTTGAACGTGAGTTGTTGTTTATTCCATAAACCCTAGGTACATATTTATAGTCCAGCGGACTTTCTAATGTGGGCGTGCACCAAACCGTGCACGAGTAAGATTCTATCTCTAAACTAAAATAGATCTAATATGTTACAGATACACGGGCAATTAAGCCCAACTTGGTATAAAAGGCCGATTCACGTAATCCTCCATGTATACTTCCTTTAAGCCCATCTTGATTGCGGCCCACCTCTGACTCGGTTAAATTCTGGTGATAACACCTACATATAAATAATTCACAAATAACTAGAAATTATAGTTTGCGTTGGTTGAAATCTTCATTGCAATGCATTATCACAATTTTCTCTTGATATGTAACAAATAACTTGTTTTTCTCTTGATATGTAACAAATCCCTGTCATAATTTTTGTTCTGCAGTGGGGTCAAATGGATTTCTGGTTTCCTGGTTTAGATCTAAACAAGCCGATACAAGACGAAGAGCATGGTCAGCAAAGCAGAAATGATACTAGCAATCAAGATCAAGATCATCAGCACAATGTGGAGGAACCTACAGGCAATGAGGAACAAACTACAGCCGATATACCTATGTCTGACAACCATACAGGAGCATCTGCAGAAACAGGAGGGATTGACACAGGGGACACAATGTCAACCGAGGATTCAGGTGGAGATGATGAAGTTCAGTCAACACCGAGCTTAACTCCAGTAGAAAAACCATACCCAGATATGTTATTTGATACCTGGCAGGAAGCATTGATGTGCTACAATAGATATGCTAAGCATGTAGGCTTCTCCATCAAGTGCAGTACTTCCCGGAATTCTACTGTTGACAAGCAGAAGGACAAACAACTGTTTGTATGTAACAAGAGTGGCAAACCTGTAGACATCAACAAACAAGAAGTTCCACCTGTGCGACAGAGGAACCATTTCATAACTAAGAAGACTGATTGCAAAGCGCGCCTTCGAGTCAAGAGAAGGGGCCAAAAATGGCATGTCACAATGTTCATTGAGGAACACAATCATCCATGCCTAAAAAAGTTTTCGTTGAAAAGGTTCTTAAGGTCTCATAAAGGAATTCCAAAAGAAGAAAGGGAATTTGTGAAGCTGCTGCATAAGGTCAATCTTTCAGCTGGCAGGGTGATGTCTATAATGGCAGAACTGTATGGAAAGCTTGCAAATGTTCCTTATGTCAGAAAGGATGTTAGTAATTACATGGCTACAATTGATACTGCAGCACAAACTAACAAAGATATGTCATTGTTGCTCGCCGAGTTTGAGAAAGTTAAGAAAGATGATGCAGATTTCTTCCACAAGCTTGATCTTGATCATGATGACGGGGTTAGAAGAATTTTTTGGGTGGATGGGCCAGCTAGGGCAGCATACAAGAAGTACGACGATTGCTCTGTCATTTGATGCGACTTACATGACTAATTGTTACGAGCATGCCCGCACACCATTCATTGGCATCAACCGATATGGGCAATCAATTCAGCTAGGTTGTGGTTTTCTCCGCAATGAACAAGAAGCTGATTATGTTTGGCTATTTGAGGCGTTTCTTGAAGCAATGGATGGAGTACAGCCTATGAATATCATAACTGATCAAGATGTAGCAATGAGAAACGCCATCGCAGCTATATTTCCTGATGCATGTCACCGCAATTGTAGATGGCATATCATGCAAAATGCACAACCTGTGTTGGGTAATGACATGGCTAAAAATGAACCGTTAAGGCTGGAGTTTAATGCTACTATTGACTATAGCATGACAGTAAGCGAGTTCGAAACTAGGTGGGCAGAGATGCTTTTGAAGTACAATGTTGCAGATAATACGGATTTGCAGGATCTGTATGACATTAGGACTTCTTTTGTCCCTGCATATTTCAAGGACAGGTTTTTCCCATTCCTACAAACTACGAGCGCGCAGCGAGGGATTTAATGCGATGCTTGAAAAGATACGTCACCCCGCACAACAGCCCGCACCACTTCTTCGAGCGAGTACATGAAGCTACAGGAGAGTATTGAAGTTGCAGAAGATTCAAACGAGTTCAAGGATGAAGACAAAGTCCTAAGATGTTGGGGAGAATGGCCTATGGAAGAACAAGCTTTGCAAGTGTACACAATGCCTATCTACTTGCGTTTTCGTGCTTGAGCTTCGCAAAGTAACTTCCTATAACGCCAACCAGGTAGCTGAACATATTTTTGATGTAGTGCCAATTTCAGGGTCAGTTTTTGGCTATGGCAAAAGGAGCTACAGAGTGGAAGCTAATTCAAATGAAGGAATGTACAATTGTGAATGTGCTAAAATCAGTAGGCATGGGATATTATGCTGCCATGTGCTGTGTGTAATGGGACAGTTAGGTGATGTACAAGCAATTCCAGCACACTACATTTTGCCTAGATGGACAATGCCCCCAGATGACATTGTCCAAGAAAAAATGGAATTGCCTGATGTGCCAGCAGACAGGAAATTATCCAATAAAGAGCGAAAACTACTGCGCTACGGAACACTTTGCAACAATTGGACTGATTATGCTAAAATTGCATCTGAATCAGAAAAAGGTACGGCGTTAGCTGACAAGTACATGCGTGAGCTGGGTAAAGAATTAACAGCAATGAAGATTACTGCCGCAGCCAAGAGGAAAGAGAAGAAAAAACAAGGTAAAGACCAAGGGGTACCATCCATGTCTGAATTAGGTGGTGATGCTGGACAAGGAAGCAGTACCCAGTACCAGCATGTAAGGGATCCTAAAATGACTTCAACTAAAGGTCGTCCAGAAGAAAAGCGGAAGAAATCAGGGCTACATCTAAAGGCTTCAAAACCTCCGAAGTGCAAAGGTTGTGGTTCTGCGCAACACTCCACTGCTGAATGCCCTTCAAAGATCACTCCTAGCACAGAACCAAAGGAGTTCAACTTCTTCCATGATATGATTTAGTTGTTCATGGTGATGTAGTTATTTATGAGGGATCTTAAATCTAAGTTGTTTTAATTGATTGAGAAATATTGTTTTATGAGACTTTGTGGATCAGATTTCGATATTGCAACTATGTGTGGATGAGCTGAAGCTCTGGTCATAATCTTCCGCATGTATTATTTTACTAAGGTTTAGTAAATGATCAACTATAAGAAAATGCTCTGTTGTTTTTGTTGTCTAAAATAAAGCTCGGTATTATGCATGGAATAAACTTCCGCAACTACTAATAGTAAATGGCGAAGTGTAAAGAAATTACAGGAAGGTTGTTGCTTTCCCAAATACGTATTTTGCAACCAAATCATAAAATTTTCAGGCCCATATATTACAAGCAGAAAGCTGAGTTGTAGGAAAATTTCAACATACAAGTATGCGGGTTTCTGAACCATTAAATGTACCTCATTTTTTAGAACAGGAGATCTTGCCAGGCTATCTTGTTATCGCACCATTCAATCCACTTTAGTGTAAACTGCTTCCTAATGATTTCCATGTCCATTGGGTTGATTGAAGTCAGTAGTTTCCTACCGTTCCATAGCTCGATGAACTTGAGCATGAAGGACCCGCAATCGTACCTTGCATGCCAACAAGTAGTTGTGGGATGTATAAAATATAATTCTGCATAAAATGAAGGAAAGGTACTTGTGAAACAACAATGGAAAAAGTGTGATGGAAAATCACTTACGTAGTTTTCTGCATCGGGGTAACGATGTGCTCTGTTGCCCAACACTCAATGTTTATCTTCGAGTCGCTGTAGTTTTCAGCCCACAAGTACTTTATTGAACCAATGATAGACCTGTAATTTTTCTGGAATGAGCGGTTCCCTTTAGCTCGTAGCGAATCCATCACCTCGAACCTCTCCGCCTTTAGGTTCAGCACAATCAGGTAATAATGCCCAGTGAACAAATCAATGTCAGGAGTCAGGTCTTGCAACACTGGGAACAATACCTGTAGTAATTCAAAGCCACAAAAATATTTAAAAAAAAGCGGTGGAATGTGGGAAAACAACATGATAATGGCTACTCCAAGTGCAAAAATGACACATGAGTTGAAGAAAATTAAACAGTTACCTGCTCTTTGTGATCTAGACGATTACTTGGAGTCATTTGGAATGCTTTGGATACAAATTTGTCATGAATGCACATCACATCCCTAAGCTTGGTCTTCATGATATCCGGTACCAGCAAATGGAAAACAGTTGATTATAAAAAAACTTGAGAAAAATCATGTAAAAAAAGGATAAAATTACAATTTGGTTGATTGAAGTTTGAAACTCACCGCCATCATCAATGGCATCACGTGTTTCTTCTGCTTTTCCATCTCTTGTGCAAGAACACGAAGTGCCAATTCACAAGTAGTATTACTTAGTTGTGCTCCTGGCCTAACAGAATCTGCTAGGTCTCGGACGTGGATGTAGAATTTTCCATCATCAATAATTCTGCGTTTGTTGATGACATCTGTAGATGCCCCACCATAGTCAAGAAGCCTCGTCGTAGACCTCGTTAGCATATTTCGTTGCAGTCTCCTTCTTGCTACATCCTAGAAATGGTGACTTCTGAGTTTGGGATGGCTTAACGATCCTTTTCTTATGTGCTTCAGGAATGGGGGTGGAACTGTTTGGCGCACACGTTGTAAGAGGAGCATCTTCGGCAACATGCCCCTTTCCGGTTGATGGAATCCTGGTTGGCATGTCAATATTGGCATAAATCTTATCTAATGAATCCCCACTCTCATTGCTTGAGATGACCACTATCTCTTGGCTTGTCCCCACTTCAGCTGTAGTTTTTGAAGAGTTCGGTTCATCGAACCCAAGATCAAGGAGGGGTAGTACTCGATAAGCTCTTGTCGTTTAATCCGAGACAATGTTTCGAGCCGATTCTCGGAGCTGCCAAATTGGATCTCTAAATTCCTGTTCATGCTGTTTTGGCCATCTACAGATTGTTCCACAGGCATATCCTCATTCCTATCATTCTCCCTTGCTTGAGCTGTAGCAAACCGTGTTAGTCTCCTAGGACTATCAGCAACTTTGCTTGCAACAATGTTGCGCTGTTTGCTCAGCTTTGGACTTCCTTCTTTACTTGACGAGATGCCTTCAAAGGAGACATGGATCTGGTTATCGGCCTCCTGCTGATTGGACTAGATTGCACTGCTACTTCAGGAGGTACTGCATTGCTACAGTCAGCTGCAGCAGTTGCATCAGCTTTGTGATTTTCCTCATGGTTGTGTTCTGCCTGAAGCACAAATGAAACAGCCTTCTTCCTTTTTGAAGATGAAGTTCTTTTCATGTCACTATTAATGATGCTTCCCTCACATACTTTGCCTTGGAATTGCAATGGTGTTGTGTTAGCTGAAGGATCTACCGAATCATCCTTGTGCTGAATGTTGTTACTCGAAGTCGACTGGGACCATGTTCCATAACTCTGAAGCTGCTTCAAAGCATCAGGAGTTACATCGCAGAGGACAGATGGCTGGCCTATAGTTGCAGCCAATTCCTTTGTGTCAAGTTGTTCATCGTTCATTTGTTTTCCCAATTCTTCAACTAGGTTATCTTCTGTAGCTGTAACAGAGAAGATATCTTCAGAACACAACTTCTCTGTAATCTTATCCTTGCTTGCAGCGTCTTCATGAACCTGATGCTCCTTATCTACATATTTCCTCTTACTTAATTGGACAGTGTCCTCATCAGAATATGTATCTTCAACCAAGGCAGCTTTATCAAGCGGAACAGTGTCCTCATGTACCTCTTGCTTTTGTCCTCCTTGATCATGCTTCTTAGTTGTAGCACGGACATATTTTCTCTTCTTTGGTTTCTCCTTTTTTGTAGGATGGCCACCTTCTTGATCAGCAAGCTTAGTAGATGCATCATTGTCTCCTAGAGATTTAACAAAAGATGCCACGCCCTCTTCAAATACGGCACACATGTTGATCACGGCTGGCCTATACCTTGCCAACTCCTGATAAAATACATATAAAGAGTCAAGCTAAAACAAAATTAAAGAAATATAAAAATGCTTACAATGCCGACCATAAACCATGAACATGTAAACGAAGAAAAAAAGAGTGGAAAATAGCATGCATACCTGATCTGAATGACTGCCTGGCATATGCCGCCTGATGAACATATCAATCACATCAGGTTCATTATTAAAAAGAGATAGTTTCACCCTGTAACAAGCCTTGAGCTGTGCATATGGATGAAAAAATCAGCAGGAGCTATGTTGTTCAGAAAAATAAAAAAATAGAATGACTACCAAATGTATAATCGATCCGTATGTGTCATCTAAAACAAAAGTACTTACAGGTAATGCACCAAAGGATCCATTTATATCTTTATCAAGATCAGCTACAAGTGATATCAGGCTGTTTTTCCACAATGTACATCGAGGCTCGTCATCTGGCAGATCAACTGCGGTTGTTTCTAAGGAATCCACATACAAGATCTGCCAAAAAAAACACAAATTAGTACATCCCCAAAAATAAGAAAATCTTGTCATCAGCACATACACAAACACCAATCAAAAAAAGAGGACAAATGGAATATATATGATAAGAAAACTCACCATGATATATGGCATGCAAGCCTTGAACCAATTCTTCCGGTCCTTTGCATTGGCAGTCTCTTTTAGGATATCAATGATGAACTCTGCCCAATTCAAGGTACTGATGGCATCTATATTAAGCACGGATGGGTAGCATTTGGGACTGACTTTGATGCCGGTGGTTGGAGCAAAAACAGAGCTGATCATGTATATGACAAATTTTCTGAGATATGCATCATCCGCGGAGTAGTCTTTTCCTAACTCCTTCTCCAACGATGTAACATTTGGTTGAACTCCATCTGTGATCCCAAGCATGTTAAGCATCGGACTTGTAGCATCGGCATCAAGATAGTATGGGACGGAAGATGCTGCACCGTAGGTACTCCAAGAACCTTGACAAGCGATTCGGCGGTTACCGGAATCCTGCCCCTCTCCCCAAAGTCCAGCTGACATTTCACTGGGTTAAAACATCCCATCAAGAAACGGCACATTTCAGGTATAAGCTTCGAGCACTTCATCTGAATCATCCCTCCAAAATTTGCATCTGTTAGCAATTTCTTTTGTTCCGAGTCATATCCTTACAAACCACGACAAGCTTCATGGGTGATGATCGATTGAATAGATTGTTCGCATTAAAAAACAGAAAGGTAGAAAATGCAGGGTTAATATACAAGGCATTATGAATATGTAGTTCAAAAAATCACTTGTTATATTACATATCATAGTTACATAGTTGTTCTAAAAAGAGACAGATCACCTGGTTTTTAGTCTTAGTGGCCAATATTTCATGTTGTGCTTCATCATCAGCTGCAGTTGATGCTACCACATTACCTTCTGCATCTGGAACTTCAAGTCCTGGCTCATAATCAACTGGAAGTTCATCAGCTACAACTGCCTCCTGCTTTGAAACATTTGCATGCCCCTTGTCTTTCAACTGTAGTTTCTTTTTCATAATGCTGAACTTCGAGTGTTTATCCTTTGCAGGATTCTTAGGTGTGCGAGATGGCTTCATGATGCTAAAAATGAAATGAAAGCCATGATATGATTTAGAAAATTTGATCCTATCGACAAGCGAGATAATAACCACAAAAATATGCTGAATAATTGTAATAGGTGAGAAAAAATTACATCACATTACTATGAAAGAGAAGACCAGATTCAGTAAAAAACAACTAAGAACCAACGGAAACATATGCCTATGTTCCCGGGATGTATTTATTGCTGAAATTATAGATCCTATATGGACTGTTCTACATCAAGAGAAAAATCTTAGAAAAAATCCATGTTCATGCCTTCCAGAATGTGTTTATTTTCATGTCCATGCCACCCAGGATGTATTTATTGCTGAAATTATAGAACCTATATGGACTGTTCTACATCAAGATAAAAATCTTAGAAAAATCCATGACCATGCCTTCAAGGATGTATTTATTTCATGTCCATGCCACACGGGATGTAATTATTACTGAAATTTTACATCCTATATAGACTGTTCTACATAAAGAGAAAATTCTTAGAAAAAAATCCATGCCCACCTTCCAGGATGTATTTATTTCATATCCATGCCTTCCATGAATGTAATTATTATTAAAAATATACATCCTAACAGGAAATCTCTAACAAGTACTCTTCATAAATTACACTAACACATTACGAGAGAAAACAAGCTGTGAAACACTAACAAGTCATCCGAATGTGATCATCTAACCCATCATCTAATTATGCCCAGCAAACACATAACTAATGAGGACTATTGCATGATGAACACTATGAACAATGAAAACAAAGCAAGGCCAAAATTGAACATGACTACATGACCCGTCTGTGACAACGGCAAAATAGCACGGCCATACCACTAAATTTGGGCAGCCATAACCTCCGCAACACGCATATGGACGCATATGGACGCATATCGAACACCAAATTAGACAACCCCATTAGACAACAACAAAAAAGCACCACGGTGCCTAGATCCGTAGTCGCCGATGCTCGCCGCGGATACGAGGAGCTACCGAATCAATAAACATGGATCGAGGATGGAGAACTCACCAAACAGGTCGCCGCGGTACTGCCGACGCGAACTGAAATCACGTCCACCACGACTTAGAGGGGAGATTCGCGAGATCACGACACAAAATCGGCTTCGAAACCTCTTCGACGGACTTCAGCCCCGCTCGAGAACCGTTGAATTGATGAGCCGCGGCACCGAAGGAACACTCCGGCCTCCGATGGGGAATCCAGCCTACCGCGGAGAAAAATCCGTGCCGCTCCTCCGCGGAGAAACTCCAAGGAAACTACTAGTACTACCACGAACCCCCCGCCGGGGATTCGGTAGGACTAGTCGCCGCCGAGGAGCTGCTCCGGCGAGTGGAGATCCGGGGCGGTGGAGGCTGCGGGGCAGAGCGGGCGGAGCGGAGGAGCGGAATGGGGATTTCGAAACCGAACAGCGGAATGGGAGAGGAAGAGGAAATCGCCGTGTCCCAGCCTTGGACGGTAGCGCCGCTCAATCCACCACGTCCAAAAACGATCCGACGGACGAGCCGCGTGAGCACGCTGTAAGACAACAGAGTGCCCCGGCAGTTATTAGATTATGCTTTTAAAATAAAACTAAGCCTCCAAGAAATAAACTCGATGATCACTGTCATGTGTAGAAGATTGAACAGGGCGGCTGGATACTTCTCGTATTCGCCTTGTCCATCATCCTCATCATGTATGTATGGTATTGCAGCACGCTCAAGCACTATGAGTTTAAGATGCACAATAATGTGTTCATGGCTAAACTTTTTTATGAAAATATGGGTACTCCTGAAACCGATTAAACTTACTCTTATACTAAGTTACATAGTTACCCGACCCTGGGTGTACAAGGTTATGACCGCGTAGACCCTGGGTGGAAGCAGATGGCGTGGACGGTGGCGCTTAGAGATCACCTACCGCCGATGCACTATATTTGTTGATGAATAAGTAGTAAGATTTTAAGGGATTTGCTGGCTCTAGTTTTCAGCTAGATGAGAACTTTGTGCTCAATTAAGTCTTGCACCATTTTTCCTAAAAAAAAGTCTTGCACCATTTGATTCGCATCGTGATTCATGCTAGTCATGATGAGTTACCACTCCTATTGCAACCGAAATTCAATAACTCATCTGAATGAGAACGAAGTTAGTTCTCAATCGAAAAGTAACGTATGAAATCTATTCGAGATATTTTTCAGAGGAGAACAAAGAAAGGTAGTCGTCAACCTACATCACTCGTTTCACAAGATCAAAACGAAGTCGCAATAAAGAAAGAGTATGGAGTTTTGGAGGCCGAGCTACACGTAACTCTTTATTTCCAAATACTCAAAATTTGTATTTTAAAATTTCAAAATTTTTTGAAACAAAATTCTCGACATAGATGATGATGTATGCTACAGTGGTGTAAAATCTCAATGCAAAATAATTTATATTCTATGGTACACAAAATTGATAAAATATGACATATTTTATAGTCTTTGAAATGTATTCACTATAAAATTTGTAAGAATCGGGAGTGATGTTTTGGCACATGGGAGCGTATGCTCCCTTTATTTTAAAATGCATGTTAGACATATTTTGAAATGTCAAAAAATTTGAATGAAAAATTTCGCACGTACATCTTCATGTGCTACGCACTCACAAAGTCGTTTCATGAAAAATCGACTTGTCGTGTGGCGTTTGTAAAAATGATAAAATTCACTGCTAAAACAAAGACTTGTCACAAGATAATTTTTCTCTTTTCCACGTAGACTACAAAAAATATCATTTTTTCGTGAAACTTGATGAACCCACATATATTATGGAAATGTACATATAAATTTTTTTGTCAAAATTTGTTAATACTTAAAATATGTTTTCATGGTAGAGAGATCATATGCACCCGGGAGCCGAATTGAGTTTCTGGTAAGAATCTGTTATCTTTGTGTAGCCTAGAATATGAAGTAGTTTATATTAAGATTTTACACCATTAGAGCATACATCATTAGCTATGTGCAGAATTTTGATTCGAATTTTTTGAAACTTTGAAACGTAAATTCTAAGTGTTTACAAATAAAGGACTATATGTAGCTCGGTCAAGTTTTCGCAATAAAGAAGCCTTTCAAAAAGAAAGTCGATTTTTTTTGTTTTAAAAAAAGAAGCATTGGCGAATTAATTAGCCCGTCCCTTGCTCTCTCGGCTTGGTCCACCGCAGTCCTCTCCTCTCTCGCTCTGGCGGCTACCCAAGATAGGGGAAATCCACGCGCCAGGGGGGCCTTCCTCGCGGGGGGCGCGCCTCCCCTCCCCTCCAGCCTTACCTGTCCAGATCCGCCATGAGGACCAAGCCGGAGCCGGCGGCGCTGCCGGAGGCTTAGGCGGAAGCTTAGGGTAAGGGGTAATTTCTCTCAGCCGAGCAACCTAGCTAGCAAGCGAGAGTAGATAGCAAGGAACTAAGGGAGAGGAGGAAGAAGAGAAATGCGGGAGTCGAGGATGGAGGAGTACGGCATGGGGGCGATGGACACTCTCGTCCCCATGCTGGAAGAGCTGCTCCATGAGTATAACCTGCGGACAAGTGTGCAGAAGGAGATCAAGTGCCTCATGGACGAGCTCTTGGTCATGAGAGCTGGGCTTGCGAAGGTGTCCAACATGCCAGTGGACCGGTCTGTCAGGTATTGGGCTTACCAATTAAGGCAACTTTCCTATGACATCTATGACAGGCTCGACGCCTTCATGGTGCCCATCCAGGCTGTTGAACCGACCGAGCGTAACATCAATCACCTACTGAAGAGGACCCGCAAGAAGATTACCAAGTTGAAGTGTCGCCATGAGATACCCAACATCATCAAAGACATGCTGGTCAAAGTTATGAAGATGAAGGACCGTTATGACCGCTACAAGATCCAAGATATTGTTGCTGATCTTGCCACAACTGTGGTTCACCCTTGTGAAGATACCATTGCTAATCTTGTCGCAACGGCCGACCCTTGTTTCCTGGCTAAGCACAACAAGGTGCTTATACCTGTTGGGATTGAGGAGGCAATCGACGAGCTGACCAATATGTTGTCTGAGGGCGATAACGTGTCCGAGAGAAAGCCAAAGGTTCTCTCCATTGTTGGAGGTGGAGGATTAGGCAAGACAACTCTTGCTAAAGCAGTGTATGCTAAGCTTAACAAGAAATTTGATTGTGGAGGTTTTGTTCGAGTGGGTAGGAGTCCATACACGAGGAAAGTTCTCAGAGACATCATCCATGAACTTTGCAACAAAAGGTCTATGGACATCGCCTCATCAAAAATGGATGTAAGGGAGCTCTCCGACGAGCTAACAGAATTCATTGCAGGCAGAAGGTATGCACTCACCTACCATGCGCTTGTGTGTTAACTATACCGGCGGGCTACTTTAGTACTTTATTATATAATTGTAATTGTATTTGCTAGTCAATCGCAGTTAATGATTTTCGCTGGCTACTTGGCCAGTGAACTTTCTCAACAGAACTACACTTCCAGAAGTATACACGGAGGCTAGCCATGTGAAAATGGTTACAAAAGATTCATTTCAACAAATACTTCTAAAGCTTGAGATATCTTTAAGAAGTCGTTTGGTATCCATCATTTGGGCCTGAAATCCTGGAATTTATTTTGGAATTCCATAGGTGTGGGCTGTTTGGTTGCCACAGAATTGGGCCGTCATTTCATTTAGGAAATCCAACAAAATGATGCCATGGGTAAACACAATTCCAAGCTGAAACCTGTCATTTGTGTTTCTCTATGGAAGCTATTTACAAATTTAATATTAAATTCTGCTGTCATTTGCAATTCCTGTGGCAACCAAACAAGTGCCCATTTCTGGAATTACAATGTAAATGAAATGAATACATGTATTCATTTCAAAATGCTACAAACGAAATGAAAGCCTGGCTTCCAAACGACTTCTTATAGTAATAATTGGAAATTGACACTCAAATGTGCACCTTCATTTTATTGTGGATGTGGTGCCAAATCTGTACAGCTATCTTCGTGAATATAAATCCCGCATTTTCGTGTTTCATGCTAAGCTTTCCTTGCTCCTTTTTTGTTTTTTCGTTACATCCTAATTGGTAAATCCCTCCAGCAAGTTTTACTACTCCCTCCGATTCATATTAATTGACTTCAATATGGATGTATCTATACACATTTTAGTTCTAGATACATCCATATTAGAGTCAATTAATATGAACCGGAGGGAGTAGTATCTTCGATTACTATAAATCATGCATTTTTTTCTGGAGGGTAATATATGTGCAATGTTTTAGTGTATACTGTGCCGATAGATTTACTAATTATGCCTTCTGCCTTCTCGTGCTAATAGGTACTTGCTTGTTATAGATGACTTGTGGGAGATATCAACATGGGAAATGATTGAACATGCATTGAGGAGTAGTAACCCTGGAAGCAGAATAATCATAACTACTCGTCTGCATCGTGTTGGTGATGTTCACCGCATAAGACCACTTTCCTATGCTAACTCCAAACAACTGTTCGGTACAAGAACATCTAATTGTGAAAGTGCAAGTACAGATGAAGTGATCCATAAATTTTTAAAGAAATGTGGGGGTGTGCCATTTGCTATCATTACAATAGCTAGCTTGCTTGTTGGCAAACGAAGTGAGGATTGGTCTAAGGTGTATGATGCCATTGATTTTGGGCATGACGACGATGATATTTTTGAGAGCACAAGAAAGATATTGCGTTTTAGTTATTATGATCTACCTTCTTGTCTAAAGATCTGTTTGTTGTACATGAACGTGTTTCCAAGAGATTACTTGGTTGAAAAAAATTCCTTGATCTGGAGGTGGGTTTCTGAAGGTTTTGTCCCTGATAGACAAGGAGTAAGAGGGTCGTTTGAACTAGGAGAGATCTATTTCAACATACTAGTGAACAGAAGCATGATCCAGTGGATAGAACCCAATCATGTAAACACCCTAGGGGGTTGCCATGTTGACAATATGGTAATGGATTTCATCAATGTCATCTCAAGGGAAGTAAACTTTGTCGCAATACGAGATGTGGAGCAGGAGTGGGGACGTTCATGGGAAGGTTCATGTTATAGATTAGCACTCCACAAAAGAAGTATGAAGCACAACTATAGCATGAAAGTGGAACACATGAGGTCATTTATTGCCATCATGTGCCATGATTGTAGTAAGAAGCCTCTAATTTTGACAAACTTTAAAGTATTACGTGTGCTAGTACTAGAGAAATGTGAATTTTTGGAAGGTTGTAGTCTTAAGCATCTCGGAAAGCTGGTTGAGCTGAGGTACCTAGGACTGGTGGACACAAATGTTATTGAGTTCCCAAGAGAAATAGGACGTGATCTCAAATTTCTGCAGACATTGGACGTAAGGGGAAGTGATATAGAAGAATTACCAGTGTCCGCTGGTGAGCTAACCAACCTGATGTGCCTGTGCGCCAGCCAGAGTACAAGGATGATTGGCGGGGTAGGGAAGTTGACCTCTCTAGAAGAGCTGAGGCTACATTCAGTGGACAAGTCCCCAAACTTCTTCACGGAATTGGGGAAGCTGACAAAGATGAGGATTCTCGACATCCATTTTAATGAAATAGACGAGGAAGCATACATGGCTCTGGTGGATTCTTTGTGCCACCTGCGTAGAATCCAAACTCTCCAGATCACATCTGAACAGGATGAGTCACTTCAAGATGAAGGAGGATGGGAAAAGTGGGCTCCCCCTTTACAACTCCATAGGCTGTTGTTGTGTGGCATAACTTTACCCAGGCGTCCGTTGTGGATGGATCCCGTGCATGTTCCGCACCTCACCTTCTTGTCTTTCCAAGTGAAGGTGGTAGAAGTGCGGGATCTACAAATCCTCGGAAGGCTATCCGAGCTTGTCTGTCTCTGCATAAAGATTGAGCTCAAATCATACGGACTCAGTGCAGCGTTGTCGTATACTGTTGGTAGCGGTGAGTTCCAGAAGTTGGCAAGTCTGAAGGCTATTGGTATATCTATTATATGTGAAGAGGGAGCGCTGCCCATGCTTTGTAAGTTGGAATGTTGTGCCAGAGTGGGAATGGACATTGGTTTGGTGCCGGGTAAGATGCCATTGCTCGAGGATGTCACATACTTGCTTGACTGCAAGGGTTCCAGTGCTGAAGAGGTGGCGGGAGCAGAAGCAGCGCTGTGGCATACGGCAGAAATGCACCCCAACAATCCCACCCTTAAAATAATCAGATACAACTATGAGGTATGTAAGTATATTCATTTATATCGAGCAGTGGTTTGTCATGCCATATTAGTGTGCTGCCTGCTACGTACATGGTCGGTGTTGGTTATCTAAATTTCTCTGGATTATGAAAGCTTGTTAATTCTCCTCCCAACTTTGGCAGTCATCCTCTTCAAATGACCCTCCTGGAGATTCCACCATGCAAGTTCCTACAAGAGTTTCAGTTGCATTTGGTATTGTTGGTCCTTCTCGAACATCTGATGTCAGTGCATATGTTGATGGTAAGCTCAGTCTTAAGTATTTCTTGGTTCTATTCTTTTTAGGGTATTGAGCTGAACCTGAAGTTAAGTTCCTCCGAAGATACTGCTTTCCAAGTGGGTTGTCAGACAATGTTAAAATACATTTATATTGATTTAGCTTTGTTGTTTTGTTAAGAACATAATATGATGAAATAAATCTTCTCCGAATCCAATTGCAGGGTGACGTATTCCAACATCTCAAAACCCAAAAATATATACTTAGTCTCCTTGATACATATGCCAACATCACACAGTGGAAGGTTGAATTCTTGTACAGGTGATATGTGTAAATGCAGCAGCATTTGTAATTAACTATACCTTTTTTTGTGTGTGCTTAGATGTTTCGATCCAAGGCAGATGCCAAGTCAAGGAGACAGCAGGTCCGATGAGTGCTTTGTTGGGGGCCATGAGACCCCTTCTTGGGAAGCTGGACATGATGCTGCTGGTTCCTCCTCAAGGATGCTCCAAGAGGGTGAAGGATGGGATGTGCCACCTGAAAGATGATGTTGAAGAATTAAGCTCCTACCTTGATGAACTTTCAGAGGTGGAGGACCCACCCCCAATTGCCAAGTCCTGGATGAATGAGGCACGCGACCTGTCTTACGACATGGATGATTACATCGACAGCTTCTATGTGTCGTCTGCAGGTCCCTCCCTTGTCACCAGCGACATCAATACCCCCAGATCCCACCACAAATTGGCCAGCCATGTCAAGACCCCCAAGAGGCTCAAGTGGCAGCAGCAGATTGAGGCAACGTTATCAGAATTCAGGGTTTATGTCCAGGAGGCTATTAAACGGCATGAGGCGTATGTTTTATCAGATTCCAACATCAAGAGCACCTTGAGGCGTAGATTTGTGTCTGTTGGCCCTATGCTTCCAACGTCGTATGAAGAAACTGCTGACATAGTAATCAATGGAAGGATGAATGAATTTATTTACTCACTGGCTAACGATGCAGACCAGCAGCTCAAGGTGCTATGTGTTCTTGGATCTGCTTGCCTTGGTAAAACTACACTTGCTCGAGTATTGTACAACAAATTTGCGAGCCAGTATGATTGTCGAGCTTTCATTCGGGTGGCCAAAAAGCCTGACATGAAGAGAATTTTCTGTGGCATGCTCTCACAAGTCCAGCGGCGGCATCCCTCACATGATTGTAAGGAGATTGACCTAATTGACAGTATCAGGAAATGTCTCCAAGACAAAAGGTAGTACTGTTTTTCTTCATACAAAATAAAATAAAAACTCCCATGTTCGACCCTCAATCCTAATATGTGTTAATTATTGACATGCAGGTATTTAATTATTATTGATGATGTATGGACTGCATCAGTATGGGATATTATTAGTCATGCTCTTCCAAAGGGTAGTCATGGTAGCAGAATAATAATAACCTCACAGATTGAAGGTGTTGCATTAACATGTTGCTGTTATCAGTCAGAGCATGTTTTCGAGATGAAACCCCTAGATAATGAGTACTCCAGAAAGATTTTCTTTAAAAGACTCTGTGGCTCTGAAAGTTATTGTTCTCAGCAGTTCAGAGAGGTTCTAAACGAAATTGTTGAATTATGTGGTGGTTTGCCACTAGCAATAATCAGCATAGCTAGCCTTATAGCAAGCCAGCCTGTCATACCAACTGATCTATTGACATACATACATCATTTTTTAAGCTCTTGTTTTTGGTCACATTCTACTTCAGACATAACGAGACAAGTACTGAATCTGAGTTTCAATAATCTTCCTCATTATTTGAAGACATGCTTGATGTATCTGGTTATGTATTCAGAGGGACACACATTCTGCAAGGATGATATGGTGAAGCAATGGGTAGCTGAAGGTTTTATCGACACAACAGAAGGACAAGACGTTGAGAAAATTGCAGGAGGCTATCTGGATCAACTTATTGGTAGAAGATTCATCCAGCCTATATGTATCAACTACATTGATGAGGTGGTTTCCTTTGCAGTTCACGATGCAGTACATGATCTTATTGCGCAAAAGTCTTCTGAAGAGAATTTCATTGTTGCAATAGACTATAGTCGGAAGAATGTGTCACTTTCTTACAAGGTTCGTCGACTATCTCTCCTCTTTGGCGATGCAAGATATGCCCAGACACCAACAAACATCAGAAAGTCACAAGTTCGGTCACTCAGATTTTTTGGATTGTTTGAGTGTATGCCTTGTATTGCAGACTTCAAGCTTCTTCGTGTTCTAAACCTACAGCTATGTGGTCATAGAGGTGGTGATGGCGACACTGTAGACCTCACTGGGATTTCAGAACTGCTTCGACTGAGATATTTGAAGATTGCATGTGATGTCAGCATAGAACTGCCAGACCATGGGCTACAATTTTTGGAGACACTGGATATTATGGATGCACGACTCGCTTGTGTTCCATGGGATATCCATCTCCAACGCTTGTTGCACCTCAACCTTCGTGTTGAGAGAAACTTGCTAGACATCAGTATGAAGAGCCTTGGCAAGTTGAACAACCTGCAGTATCTTCATCTCACCTCCTCCTCTTCATCTTATACACCACCTTCTTCCGAACATCCGGATAGAAGCATTGAAGCTTTGGGTTCTTTACTTGGAGGACATGGCAACCTAAAAACTGTAGTAGTGTCTCATGGCTCCTCGGTTAAAAATATTGTGGTTGGTGGTGCTTCAAAAACAACCATCCACTGGGATGACATGTCACTTCCCCCCCTTCTCCAGAGATTTGAGTTGTCACCGCACAGTGGCATCATATTCTCACGAATTCCTACGTGGGTTGGGGAACTTGGCAACCTATGCATTTTGAAGATTGCAGTGAGGGTACTGCGGATATATTGTGTTGATATCCTAAGAGGATTGCCTGCCCTCACTGCTCTGTCGCTCAATGTGGAGACGACGCCCATTGACAAGATCATCTTTGACAGGGCTGGGTTCTCAGTTCTCAAATACTTCAAGTTGAGGTTCATGAGTGGTATTGCCTCGGTAGAATTCAAGGCGGATGCTATCCCGAGTCTCTGGAAGCTCAAACTAGTTTTAAATGACATCCCCCAAATGGACCAAAGTCAACATGGTACTACTTTTATTAGCATCGAGCATATGCCAGGCCTTAAAGAGATCTCTGCAAAAATTGGGGGTGTAGTTCCTAATGCTGATGCAGTCTCTGCGTTGAGGACCGTTCTGAGCAATCATCTGAACAATCCTACAATAAACGTGCAGTTGGTGGATAGTTTCTGTGGTGACAAAAGCACAGAGCAGAAACAACAACCAGATGAGATTCTGGAGGAAGAGATTAGAGATACCAGCTGATAAAGGTATTACTAATGCTCGTAAAGATAAGGAAATATGCCCTCCTTGGATTCAATTCGACTCGGACTCTTTAATTAAGCTGATTTGATTCTGTGTAGTGATATGGATTTCAATTCAAGCAGAGATGCTCATCCACGAGGACATGCCCAAGGTCAAACCTCAAAAAACTATCTTTTCAAAGACTGACCAGCTTGATTTGGGTCACCTTCCTGTTTTGATCGATCATTAAAGTTACTAACAGGGCTGCAGATCATTTCGGTACTATTGTTGACGCGGCTCAAAAATCGCTGTGGGCGCAGCTAAAGGGGCTGGCTTTCATGCACCATGCAGACACTACCGTGCTATCTAGTGGTTGCAGAAACATCTTGCTTTGGGCATATTCTGATGTCTGAAGTTCATGCGAACATTGGTAAAAAAAACATGAGATACGAGTGAATTCAAGTGAAGGTCGCAGATGAATCATCTGGCTTTCCAGTTGCTAGCTGTTATTATTTTTGTTAGTTTGTAATTTAGAGTCCACAACGTTTTGATGGTTTTGACTGCATGCTGATGATCTTCAACATCACTTTCAACCATAGCATGTTACTTTCGAACATCAAGTTCGGTCTTTTACTCTTTTCTGTCGAAGATTGATAAAAAAAATAGGAACACAAGTAATTATCCTATTCTGAATGTTTGAAAATACAGTGTTCAAAAATCTTGTAGGAAATCATCATACGTGGCAGCCCAACAAGAGCACACAAGAATCCAGCATAGACAAAACAAAACAGTTGGAAGAATACTCTAAAGCAACTACTCCAACAGCCATGGAATTTCTTAACATACATCAGGTAAACTTCAGAATCCAACTACACAGATCAAAGAACCCAACTACACAGATCATTGGAAGAGCGAGGAACATCTCCCTGGTCCCATTTCATTCAAAACGGAACCGCACGAACATCACATGAGAAGCTGTCTCGGAAATACAGTACATGAAAGAGAGTATTCGCTCCAGATTAAAATTCGGAAGCTCTTTTACAGTACCTTAAATTGAATTTGAGCCATCTATTTTTTTCGATCCAAAGAATGACCTCCCATCTGAACTCAAGGAATACCTGAAGCCACGCAGAAACAGATACATCTGGCTCTTGTGGGTGGGGGCTGTATTTGATGTATCTTCTCAAATTGCACGTTTACACCAATGTAACATCATCACGGCGTCTCCACGGATCTGATATGACCACTTGTTGATCAGCCCGGCTCCCTGGAATGAAAAGTTTCCATTGCCCATATTCTGCGAAATGCCCTTGTCAAAATGAAGTCACTCTGGCAATTTCACGGCTCCCACCAGACTGCAGACAAACAGTGTTAATCACAGCAAGTCTGGTGTTATTGGCCCAATGTTGGGCTAAGGACATCAAGTCAACAAACTTGTAACTTCAGTCATGTGTTTCTGGCAACCACACTCAAATAATAAATGGAATATTTTTTTGCGAAAAATAATAAATGGAATGCTGGCTCTAGATAAACTATGATGAACACAGTTCAGTGATTTTTTTCATGTACCTCTTGTCAGCACCTTGTTTTGGGCAAACGGCCACAGAAATATATGAATTTTCGGAGAAACGTTGAACTTCCAGACAACAGGAATAAACAGAGTTCCCACCCCCGTAATTTACAGTTCCGACAAACGGAAGCTTTTTCAAGGGCCACCTAACCTTTTGAGCTTTGAGGGCGATATACAACACATGCACAGAGAAGCTCATGATTTATCAAGTAGCTACTTACATCTGTCAGGTTCCCCAGACAAAGACACTAGAGGAAATAGCTCATGTAGCTGCTGCTACATAGCAGGCATCTCGCCCTAAACTGAAGACAACCAAGGCCTCAGCCTAAGCCACAGAGATGTTTTGGCTGAAGGTTTCAATTACCATTAGCAACTATTTTCCTACATAATTTAAACAAAAACATCCTTCGCCTTCATGAGGCCATGCCAGAAATAAGATTGAGAAGTTCTAGACTTACACTGAGCTAAGGAGCACCAACCTGTATATTTATCTGCAAAATTTTGCTGGAAAATACCATCTCAATACTCTAACTTACTTATGTCAAGAACTTCACCCAAACTCTACGTTAGTTAATCTCAAGTGTTTGTCTGAATAAACTGTCAGTGTCATCAGGTTTAGGACTCTGTCGGGGTTTAGCTAGTCATCAGCTATTTCCTAGGATCAGATAGAGTTATAGTTTGTTTGCTTTGACCCGATCATTGCGTTGTACCCCGATCGCCTGGGACGTGGGATGGCACGTCCGTTTGTGGGCATCGTGTGTTAGAACACGATTGATCTCAGCTAATAAAAGGAGAACAGAACCCAGAAAAGATGTAGGTTTTACACAGCACAAATCCTCTCGTCAGTTGTCTCTATATTGTTCATCTGCTATTGCTCGTGAGTGAGATCGAGAGTTGAGAGAGGCCACACTCTACTAGGTATATCACTAAGAGAAGCATAAGAATTTAAGATAGTTGGAATGTGTAAATTATCTCGGACATCCTCCAGATTCTTGCCCTTCACCCAATCAAGAGCCTCTCCATCGAGTTGCCTTCACCAAAAGTACAACTCTTTCTTATATGCCCATCCACCACTGCATCCTTGTCGAATACTTTCTTGGCTCTAGCATTACCTCCACCGTTGTCGCTATTCTGTGCCAGATTTGGATCAGTAGACTGAGTGCCATCTTCTATCAACTGATCATCAATCACCTGAGTGCTCAGACCATCTTTCCTAGAAGTATTCTCTAGGCCATCAATGTTATCCATATCCTCTTTCCCATCACCGTCACGTTGACTATCACCATTCTCTTTACTGTCAGAGCAGAGCACACCATCTACCATCTCTGAAGTAAAAACTTGTACTGCACAATTAAAATGTCACATGCTAGATGAACAGGGAGTACGCATAGCCAAAGTAGCAATTTAAAAAAAAGGTGCATGGCACTTACCAGGACATTCTCTCTGTCCAGTACAAATGGCATCGAGCTTCACTGATAACGCCGTGCAAGTAACTGGTGCCGCAGGGGTTTCCACAACAGGCTCACTCCCTATCAATTTCGTCTTGACAAACAAGAGCTTTGGACGCTTGGGATGGTTCTTTGCTGCTTCTTTCCATTTGTGTTTTGTTTCGTTGCTCACTCCATCATGGAGCGCCACCTCCTTAAGACGTTCCAGGGACAGGATCGTCGTGCCGCAAAAACCATTTAGATCCTTACATAGCAGCCGGAGAGACTCAAGGCGTGGCAGAGCTCCCTCTTGGATTTTTAACTCAGTCATGACTTCCACCACAATGCATAGGCATCGCAGGCTTGCGAGTGCACCTTGTCTGATGACAAGCTTGTTGAGTTGAGTTGAAATCAGCTTCACGCACTCCAAGCCGCACACTCTGTCCAGTGATGCAAAAATATCCTCACATAGTTTGTGATCAGGGGATGAAAGACACAGCTTAGTGAGACCACCCAGCATGGTAACAAACAGAGGCAGGCTGCATATGTTGTGTAGCTTGAGGGAGCTAAGATAGTAATAGTCATCCATTTCCAGGGAGAAATTCATCAAGTCTTGAGGCTGTCCATTGAAATTCAGCGAGAGGGAACGTGAACCTTTCAAATCGGTGCCTCTCTTGATGAACCCCTTGATGGCCTCTGAGAGGCGACTTAAGTTGCTGCTGGTGCCAGCTGTAGACTCACACCATATTTTTACCCTTGTGAGGTGCTCCATTTTATCCATCAGCTGCAGGAATTCTTGGCTCTTGTCCACAATAAACCCTGATACCGTCTCCAATTTACTCTTTTCTGACAATGAAGTCTGTAGCTTACCCATTCTCCATCTTACATCTTCGAGCTTGAACCTTCCAAACAGATGAACTAAACATGGAAGCTCCATGACTTCTTTGGGAAGAATATCTATCTTGGTTCTTCTTACATCAAGTGTCTCCAAATATCGAAGTTTCTTGATCTCTTTGGGACACACTGTAATTGTAGCAGCGCCCCTGAGGCTTAGGTACCTGAGCAACAACAGTTTCCTGCATATCTCCTTAAGATGCTTGTCTTCCAAGTGGTTGCCGCATTCTTCCAGATCCAAAACCCGCAGCAGTTCATACTTGGAAAAATCCAACAAAGATTTGTGCGCCTTACCAAAGATTGTCAGAGACCGGACCAGACGTAATTCCTTTGGATTCATTCTGGCCCGTTCAGCGCTTTTACGATGCACAGAAAGCCAACGGATATTACTATGTAGGGGGGCCTTATCATATAACAAGGTAACAAAGTTCTCACATGTAGACTTGTGAAGGATGAATTCGATCATCATGCCGTGAGTTTGGCATGCCTTCACCTCTGTGCTGCTGCTGTTGCTGGTATCAATAGGCCGAATGATACTCCGGTCGACCAGCTCGTCGAAATTGTCAACAGCGACACTTACAGCACTGCGTCTGTGGTCATCTTTGATTAACCCTTCTGCTAACCATCTCCTTATCAGGCTTCCTCTCCTGATTGGATGGCCACCTGGGTAAATACCCATGTATAACAAGCATGTCTTGACATCTTGGCTACCAAGGCTGGTGTAGCTGTCAACGAGCACACGCTTCATTCTTGCTAAGGTCTCCTTTGTCTCCAGATGTTCCCCAATGTTTTGGCACAGACTTGTCCATCTTCTGGGATCACCTTTACTTTGCAAGAACTGAGCTGTGGTAACAAGAGCAAGGGGTAGACCATCACATTTGGTCAGTGCTTCTGAAGTACCGAGCTGCTGCCTATGATCACTGGCCAGTGGTGGATCTTCCAAGGAAGCTTCTTGGAAGAACAATTGTCTTGAGTGCTCCTGGGAAAGAGTTTTCATCACGTACACATGACCATGAGCAGAGCTGCAAGCATTTGCCACAGACTGAATGGCCGTCGTCACCATAACTCTGCTGCTCACCCCCGAAACTGCAGGGAAGGCTTCTTTTATATCGTGCCAAAATATGGTGCGGACATCATCGATCACAATGAAGTACCTAATAAAAAGGTAGATTGAAAAATGATAAGAATGAGTTGCAAGACATTTGATCTTCAGACAAAGCAAGTCGATATGTGTCACTATGATAGGAATCCGCTTAAAAAGGGAAAGAAATAAAGAATTGTAATAGGAATCAATGTCATTGTAGAAACAATACCATAGAGATGGTATCATCAGCTAGTCGTTGTGACACACTGTTAATAAGCCCTGTATGAGGGTCTTATGCCAAGGTGACCACACAGTAGAGAGATGCATATCTATGCTGGCGGAATTGTCAGTTCATCCAAGCTGGACATGTGTGTGTGTGTGTCTTCCCAGTTTTTTACCTATGGCAATGGCAATGTAGAATAAACTGCATGATACAGTTGATAATTCATGAATTAGTTTTCTTGGTGATGAGTAATTTTGTTTCTATGTACATAATCAAATATATGGGCAGCTGTTACATACATATATTCACTGTTTTTTTTAGACATAAAGGGGCAAAGCCCCCTGTTCCATTGAAAATACAACCGAGTGTCACCAGAGAACAAAATCTGAACTCTCAGACTGGGAGAGATTCAATACAAAAACAGGGGGAAATAACTAAACAACAACAAGCAAGAACCAGCTACGAGGATAGAGTCAGTGAAGGCGAACATTCGGCAGCATCTACTCGCAGGAAGTTTCTTGATGCCATTGTCGGAGAAGATCTGCTGAGCCCTTAGATTTTCCAACGGCACCCAACTTTACTGCTTATTTATGTACTTGTGGAATATTAGATTTCTCCGCTCAAAGTTATTACTAGCTCAGATGACTTGGAATCTCACTAGCCTCATTAAAGGAGAGCAATTGCAGCAATCGTTCAATTAATCAACGTACCTCTTGGTGCCAAGGCACTCCCTGAGGCTTGTGCGGAGCTTGCCGAGATGGCAGTAGCTGCCAGTACTTCCAGCCAGGGCACCAATGGAGATGGAAGAATCCCTTTGAAGTTGCCGGAGTATCTCCTTGAGAACATGGACTGCGCCTCTCTCCCCGGCGCGAACCCAAGCCCGCGCGTCGTATCCGCTCTCAGCTGCGCCGTCGTAGGCCTGCCTGGCAAGGAGAGTCTTGCCTATGCCGCCGAATCCGACAAGGGAGATCACCTTGAGCTGCTCCCTCGGTTGGTCTTGCGGCGTTTCCCTGATCAGCTCCATGAGCTCATCCCTGGCCCCTTCCATGCCGACAGCGGCCACAGGTAGGCCGGCGGCTGAAAGGCTGGTCTCCATCTCCGCGGCAGGTGGCCCTGGCCCTGGCTCCAGGGCGCTGGATCCGCCGCCAACGCTGGATTGGTAACTTTCCCTCAGCTTGGACGCCTCCACCGACGTCTTCCTAAGATCACGGATCGCGGCGGCGAACTTGCCACGGGCCTTCAATGTCTTGAAGCGGTGGAGCTTCCGGCGGATCCATGGGGCGCCGGCCTCGAGCGCCACGCGGCGCGTGAAGCGGTCGATGCAGTCCTCGATGTCGCGCGCCAGGCCGCGCACCATCTCGATCCAGGCCCTCTGCACGTGGTCGGCGGAGGAGCGGCGGCGGTCCTCGTCTTCGAGGATGGCGGCGCAGATCATGACGAACTCGCTCTTGATGTACCTGATGTCGTGCTCCAGCTCGCCCCGCAGCTTGTGGTTTGTCTGCAGGAAATCCAGGAGCTTGGGCGCGATCTTGCCGGCCACGGTGCCAACAGCAGCTTCCATCTCCGCTCCTTTCCCAGCTCGCTGGCTCTGATTCTTCACTTCACTCCCTGCAAGGAGCAGAGGATTCAGCAGCCGTGGCCATGCCGGGCGAAGACCAGAAGACCAGCTACAGTAGTCTTGGGATCCCAATAATGTAGAGGAGGACGCCTTAGGGAAAAACAAACTGCTACAAGACGCTGTTATTATTTTATGTTGTTTGACAAAATACACCGTGTGATTGTGTCTTTGCTAGCTACTATATGATACGATTTGCTAGAACATATCACCTCACTACTAAAAAGTTTTGCATTTTTGACTGATTTTGAAGACAAAATTCATAACTTTTCGTTAGAGGAGCAAATTATTTTTCAACATAATTTGCAAATTTGAGCATATTCATACATAACAACATTAACCTAAAATGATTCTAATGAATATAAAGTCACACAAATTGATAGCATCATCTAAACCTAACAAATTGGAAGTTTTGAAATATAAATTATAGCACTAGACATGTTCTTCCTCGAACCTCCTCCACTAGTCATCTTTCTCTTGAAACCTCTTCATATTGTAGAGTCGACCACCTATTTGTTATCGATGGCAAGGATCAACCATCTCCACTTGTTCTTTGGTTAAAGTTTGCATGAACCCCTTCCCAAAATTGCTTCCACGACTGCGAAATATCTCCAAGGAGTGTTTGATCATGGCATGCGGAGTATAAATCGTTATCCTCGTCTTCAGTCCATTTTCCTTCTCTCTTCTTTTTTTGCTACAAATTTGAGTGAACAAACATCTTGTTCATCTGCCGAGCTTCACCAAATTCTTTCCAAAAAAAGGGTAAACAAAACATACCTTGGGGGTATCCAAGGATCATCTTCTTCATCCGGTGGTGAAGATGGGGCAGGGGCAACGGCCGTTGCATGCGCCTGAGGTGATTGTGATGCGGTAGCTGGTACTAGAGCTGGAGCCGGTGCAACATGAGCCGGAGGGGATGGCGGTGCCCCCATGAGGCCTTCAACCCTAAATCCGGCGACTGGCCGCGACGCGAGGAAAAGAAAGCCATCCCGGAGTGACCGAGCCGTGTGAATCCGTCTGTTCCTCAACAAATCCCAGCGGATTCTGGCCGGCAGCGGCGGATTTTCTCGAGGCTGTGGCGCTCAATTCGGTCGATATAGGCTACCAGCAGCTACGCGGAGAGGGTTGGAATGTTGGGGAGCCTACGCGGAGGCGCCGGCGACCTGTTCTAGGCACCAGACTGGTCAAGGAGCAGCCAGCGGTGGCGATGCAGGGCTGGGGGGATCTGAGGGCCGGAGGCGTGGGTGGATGAGGGAAATTATAGGAGAGCGGCCGCGGGCGATGATATTCGAGGGCCGCGAAGGCCGATAAGGAAAAATTATGCGCCGCTAAAGCCTTTGGGAAATCGGCTAGAGTCGGATCCGGCGGTTAGCGCCGCATATTTCCTCCTCTAAAGCGGTCTTGTACTTCTGCTAGGCATGCTTCCAGGGCTTCTCCAATGGGAATATAGAAAAGGACGTGGAGCAACAGTTTGCGACCGCGCGGTCGAAAAATGCTTCTAGAACGAGGCCCAGCGGCCCACCGCATAGTGACCGGGCTGTCGCGGTGACGCGAATGAGGCCTAAATATGCGCCTCAGATGCGTCTCTGCAGACGCTGCGCGTCATGCCACGTGACCGCTCGCGTCTGGGCAGGCGTTTCGTCGGACCGGCCTGGCAGCAACTGATGACCCACAAGTATAGGGGATCGCAACAGTCTTCGAGGGAAGTATTACCCAATTTATTGATTCGACACAAGGGGAGACAAAGAATACTTGGAAGCCTTAACAACGGAGTTGTCAATTCGGTTGCACTGGAAACGGACTTGCTCGCAAGAGTTTATCGATAGTAACGGTTTTATAGCGATAGCGATAGTGAAATAACGACGAGCGAGTAACAAAGACAGCGGTAGTGATTTTAGTAAACGGCGAGGATTAAAATACGTAGGCACGGGGACGGATGACGGGCGTTGCATGGATGAGAGAAACTCATGTAACAATCATAGCGGGGCATTTGCGGATAATAATAAAACGGTGTCCAAGTACTAATAAATCAATAGGCATGTGTTCCAATTATAGTCGTACGTGCTCGCAATGAGAAACTTGCACAACATCTTTTGTCCTACCAGCCAGGTGGCGGCCGGGCCTCAAGGGAAACTATCTGGATATTAAGGTACTCCTTTTAATAGAGTACCGGAGCAAAGCATTAACACTCCTTGAACACATGTGATCCTCACATCACTGCCATTCCCTCCGGTTGTCCCGATTTCGTCACTTCGGGGCCATTGGTTCCGGACGACGACATGTGTATACAACTTATAGGTAAGACCATAAACAATGAATATCATGATGAAACAATAACATGTTCGGATCCGAGATCATGGCACTCGGGCCCTAGTGACAAGCATTAAGCATAACAAGTTGCAACAATATCATAAAAGTACCATCTACGGACACTAGGCACTATGCCCTAACAATCTTATGCTATTACATGACCAATCTCATCCAATCCCTACCATCCCCTTCGGCCTACGAGCGGGGGAATTACTCACACATGGATGGGGGAAACATTGCTGGTTGATGGAGAGGCGTTGGCGGTGATGGCGGTGATGATCTCCTCCAATTCCCCGTCCCGGCGGAGTGCCGAACGGAGACTTCGGCTCCCGCGACGGAGTTTCGCGATGTGGCGGCGTTCCGGAGGGTTTACGGCGACTTCGACTTCTCTCCGGGCGTTTTTAGGTCGAGGCGAATAAGTAGTCCGAAGGAGGGCGTCGGAGGCCGGCCGAGGGGCCACACCACCTGGCCGCGCGGGCCCCCGGGCCGCGCCGCCTGGTGGTGTGGGGCCCTCGGGCCTCCACTTCAATTGCCCTTCCGGCTCCTTTAGTTTCCTGGGAAAATAGGGCCTTCGCATAAATTCCGAGGTTTTTCCCGAAAGTTGGATTTACTGCACAAAAACGAGACACCGGAGCAGTTCTGCTGAAAACGGCGTTAGTCCGTGTTAGTTGCATCCAAAATACACAAATTAGAGGCCAAACAATAGCAAAAGTGTTCGGGAAAGTAGATACGTTTTGGACGTATCAACTCCCCCCAAGCTTAGCTTATTGCTTGTCCTCAAGCAATTCGAGTTAACAAGCTGAGCGATAAAAGAACTTTCACGAACACATTTGCTCATATGATGTATATATTCTCATGCTATGGCTAATACTTAAGCGAGTTCATGATGAGACACATGCAAATAAGATCATCTAACGACTATGTCAATCATGGAGAGGTACCAACAATTAATAATAAGCATCATGAATCATGTATATAAGCAAGATTGCAATGTTCATAAGAGAGCATGATAAAGTGGTATCTCGCTTGCCTGTATTTGATTGGCAAAACATAAACGCCCGGGCCCCTTTGAAGTTCATAGAAAGACTAGAAGTAGTGATTGTCAAAGATAAAAGCATCAAAGTTATACCACAATCAATCATATTTTGAGACAAGCATATTATACTAAGAATGACAGTTGTGCTCTCAAGAAAGTACTCGAAGAAATAATGGAGACACAACATAAAAGTAAAAGATTGACCCTTCGCAGAGGGAAGCGAGGGGATTAACATGCGCTAGAGCTTTTCATTTTTATAAATCGGGAGTAAAATTATTTTGAGAGGTGTTTGTTGTTGTCAACGAATGGTAATGGGTACACCAACTACCTCGCCAACCGGACTTTCAAGAGCGGCTCCCATGAATTATTGCATATTTATGTGGCACTCCTTCCAACCTTTCTTGCACAAACCATGGCTAACCGAATCCTCGGGTGCCTGCCAACAATCTCATACCATGAAGGAGTGCCTTTTTATTTTAGTTTTATTATGATGATGACACTCCCCCCAACCTTTTCTTACACAAGCCATGGCTAACCGAATCCTTCGGGTGCCGTCCAACAATCACAAACCATGGAGGAGTGTCTATTTAAGTTTAATTAATTCGGGACTGGGAATCCCATTGCCAGCTCTTTTTGCAAAATTATTGGATAAGCGGATGTGCCACTATTCCATATGAGAGTCCGTCAAAAGTAAATGACAAGGTTGAAAGCTAAACACCACATACTTCCTCATGAGCTATGAAACATTAACACAAATTAAGAAGCATTTTGAAGGTTTTAAAGGTAGCGCATGAGAATTTACTTGGAATGGTTTGAAATGCCATGCATAGGTATTTATGGTGGACACTCTGGAATAACTTGGTTTTCATGTGTTTGGAGGCACGAGCAGCGTTCCCGCTCGGTACAAGTGAAGGCTAGCAAAAAGACTAGGGAGCGACAAATCAAGAGAGCGATGACTTGTCATAATCATGCTTGCGGCAAAATAAATTAACTGAGGCATAAAAGTGATACAAGAACTCCGAAGCAATGTAAATCATTGAGGCTTAATTGACTTTTGTTCAGTCATATGCATGCGTGAGCATGTGCCAAGTCGATATAAATGAATTATTCAGAGGAGGATACCACAATGCCATACTTACTTATGAATAAAACAATGCAAGCAAACATCCATGACATGCTACTCATATTAATAGATTGGAGCTAAACATGAGAGATCATAAACTACTAGACTTTCTCAAATAACATATACCTCACATGAACCAACTAAGCATGCTCACATGGATGAGTATATGTACAAAAATGAAAACAAATAGAGTTCATACCAGCCTCTCACCACAATCGGATTGTCGTAGATCGTCATTATTGCCTTTTCACTTGTGCAGCTTGGATAATATGAAATGAAAACCACGCTCCAGCCACCGAAGACCATTGAACTCATAAAGAACTTTACAAACCAAAGAAGAACAGCAAATATTTTTGGTGTTTTCAAATTGCAAATAAGAACAAGAGGAAACAAGCAATCAAAGCAAAATCTTTTTGGGTTTTCTTATAGCAAACTAGCAATAGCAAATAAAGTGAAACAAATGCAAGAAACCAAAGCAAACAAATGGTGAAGAGAAACAACAGAAATATTTTTGGTCTTTTTGTGTTTTGGAAAGGAAACAAAGCAAAAACAAGAAATAACAAACTAAAAGAAACACGAGAAAAACGAGATGGCAGAAATCTGCCAAAACCTGACAACAGTACAGAAATCGATTTTTACAAAAATCTTACGTTGCTCAGTTCAAAAAGTGTTCAACTAATGAAAGTTAGATAACAACCTGGGGAACATGCACAAAAATTTTCAACTCAAAATACTGTTCTGGCTGGGCACACGAATTTTTACGGTAACAGCCCAGAATCTGTTTTCAGGCAGCGCTTCCCCAAATATCATCTTCCTCTTATTAGAAAACCACTCAAAGAGACTAAACAAGTATACACAAGTATCCAGCAATCATAATATGCAAAGAATGAGTGATGCCGGTATACCTCCCCCCAAGCTTAGGCTTTTGGCCTAAGTGGAGTTCAACCCCATCGAGGGTCTGGGTTCCACGCCGGTGGATCATATGTGGAATAGTCATAATAAAGCTCCCGCGCAGAAGAAAAGCGTGGAGGCTCCGCATATCCATCATGTTGGCGCGAGGAACTTGCTGCATCGGATGATGAGTCGAGGTGCTCCTCGACCTCTATGTCGTCTCTTGCATGTTGGCCTCCTCTCTCTATATGTGCATCTAGTGCACCTTCTGTGACTGACCAATCTCCCCTGGAATCAAGGTTAGACAAAACAGCGCGAGCAATCTTACTAGTTTCTCGGTTTTCTTAGTTATTCTCCAAACTTTCTTATAAAATATCATCTTATAATACAGGTTACCCAAGTTGGAGGAATATGAAACAAATTCATGTTTAATCATAGAGGCTATGTCAAGTCTTTCTATGGGGAACGGAATATCAAAATGATGAGGTTCTACATTATGAAAAGCTAGTAAACGGGAAGCGATGAGGCCGCCACACATTCCACCTTTCTCACGGTTAGTAGCAAGTCTATAAGCTATTAATGCTCCCAAATTATAAGACCTACTATTTTGCAGTCTTTGCAGCTAGAAAAGCCAAATCCGGGATAGAAAGTTTACCACCAATCCTTTTAGCGAGAACGCATTTGGTAATAAAATAAGCAAAGTAGCGGATAGCCGGGAGTTGAATACTAGTGATTTTACCACTTTCACCTGAGAAACTCCTTCCATCGCAAATCATCTTGTAAAGATCCAAGAGTTCTTGCGGCGATCCCCTTATCTTCTCGCACGACCCCCATTGCGGTATTCTAATTGCTTGCACAAAAAGCACTAAATGGCAAGTTGACGAGTTTTATTGTAAATTTTATCTTGGACCGTGGGGTTAGATCGCGACCAATTAAACTTGAAGTCCTGCACAAAAGCCATAGTTAATTTTACATATTGTCTTGGCTCTCCTTCAACAAAGTCACTCAGCCCTGCACGAGAAATTAGAGTTTGGACATCTTCAAATATCCCTGCGCTTCTCATGAAATCCGCGCATGGGTAGTAAGAGGGGTATACTCCCTCTTCACGATTGACTATCATAACTTGTTGGACTTCCAACTCTTGCTGGTTCAAGTGGTATCTATTCCGTTCCATTTTCTGAAATTTCAACAACCAACATAAAAAATTTGATTTGGTGACATATAATTGAGGGAAACTACCATAAGAACTTGCTAGAGTACTAATCATGCCTCCAAACTAGTTTCTACCACTTAGAACAAGCATGCAAGCTCACTAAACATGTTACCTACAGCAGCAAAATATTCAAGATATACTCAACCAAACGAAATTCTACTTGGATGGGTGGAGGAGTCACATACCGAAGAGCAAATGTGCCAAATTTCAGAGCAGAAATCTGGGCTGAGCAAAGAGATCGAAAAATGCGGAGCTCCGGAGCAAAAACGCGAGAGAGATGAACTTGGCACGAGTTTTTCGGGAGAGAGAGTGTTACGGGCGAAAGAGATGACGAAGTGGGGCGGAGGGGAGCCCACACCACATGGTGGCGCGGCCACCTCCTTGGCCGCGCGGCCCGGTGGTGTGGCGCCCTCCGGTGCCCCACAGGTCATCCTCTGGTGCTCCCGAGTGCCTCGTCGAAAAATAGGACCAACGGTATAATTTTCGCGAATTTTTGAAAACTTCGAAAAACGCACATTTTCTGGGTATTAAGTTTATTATTACTGACCAGGAAAATTTTTGAAATCTCGAATCAATTAAGAAACTTTGCAAATTAAAAGTGCTACAGCAACTAAAGCAAGTGGAGAAAGAAAGAGATGTTGTTTACCTCCTCTATGCATATAAAAGGTATTTGTTAACAAGGTTGATCAAGTCTTGCCACCAAATAAATTTTACATAGCATATGAAGAAATAAACCTCAAATCAATCATGTTACCTTGAATTGTATTGATATGGATCCAATCACAAGAGTTTGATATTCTTCTTTAGGCTCATATATAGGACAATCGATGGTTCCCACTTTGATAGTTCTCACATGAGAGATAGTATTAACTCCGCACGCTTTTTCAATCCTTTTGGGGAAATAGACGGTGTGTTCCTTATCATCAACATTGAAAGTAACCTTTCCTTTGTTGCAATCAATAACAGCCCCTGCGGTGTTAAGAAAAGGTCTCCCAAGAATAATAGACATATTATCATCTTCGGGCATTTCCAACACAACAAAATCGGTTAATATCAAGCGAGTTAGTAGTAACTTGAACGGGGACATTCTCACATATACCAACAGGAATAGCGGTAGATTTATCAGCCATTTGCAAAGATATATCGGTAGGTATCAACTTATCTAAGTAAAGCCTCTTATAAAGAGAAAAAGGCATAACACTAACACCGGCTCCCAAGTCACATAGAGCAGTTTTAACATAATTATTCTTGATAGAACAAGGAATAGTAGGTATACCGGGTCGCCCAACTTCTTTGGAATTTTGCCATTGAAAGAGTAATTAGCAAGCATAGTAGAAATTTCCTCATTGGGGATTTTCCTTTTGTTAGTAACAATATCTTTCATATACTTGGAATAAGGTGGCAATTTAATAGCATCAGTTAAAGGGATTTGCAAGAATAAAGGTTTCATCCAATCACAAAATTTATTATAGTGTTCCTCTTCCTTTGATTTCAGTTTCTTAGCAGGAAAAGGCATTGGCTTTTGCACCCAAGGTTCTCTTTCATTACCATGTTTCTCGGTAATAAAATCTTCTTTAGTATACTTTTTATTTTTAGCATGCTTTTCGGAGTTCCTTTTCAACCTCTTCTTTATCGGGAGTATCATTCTTATCATTATCTTCAATATTATCATGTTCATTGCCACTTTCGGTTTCAGCATCGAAATAGAAATACTATTAGGATCATTAACGGGTTCGAGGATTCTACAACATTTTTATGTTTCTTCTTCTTTTTCTTCTTAGAATGAGCACTAGGTTCAATGCGTTGAGAATCTTGTTCAATTCTTTTGGGATGCCCTTCGGGATATAGAGGATCCTGGGTAGAGACACCACCTCTAGTTGTTACTTCATAAGCATGTTTCTCTTTAGAATTATTCCCTAACAAGTCATTTTGCACTTTAGTGAGTTGATCAATTTGAGTTTGAATCATTTGAAAATGTTTAACAAGCATCTTAACATCATTGGAGGTTCTCTCCACAATATCATGCAATTGACTAATAGCTTGAGAATTTTCCATTAGATGATTCTCTACTCTCATATTAAAATTTTCTTGCTTAACAATATAATTATCAAACTCATCTAAGCATTGCGCGAGAGGTTTTGAATATGGAATATCTTCCCTAGTAAAGCGTTGAAGCGAGTTTACCTCAATCATGGATGAAGGGGGAATTATCTCACATATATCTTCTATAGGAGGTAGATTCTTCACATCTTCGGATTTAATACCTTTCTCCTTGAGAGACTTCTTGGCTTCCCTCATATCTTCATCATTCAATTTAATTAAACCCCTCTTCTTCACTATTGGCGTTGGAGTTGGTTCGGGCGTATTCCAATCATCATAATTCCGGCCTATTTTAGCCAATAATTCTTCGAGCGTCGTCCGGAGTTCTTTTCACGAAAACACAACCAGCACAACTATCCGGGTATGCCCTAGAATCAATGGTTAGTCCACTATAAAATATATCAAGTAATTCATGCTTTTCTAAATCATGGTCGGGCAAAGCTCTAATAAGAGAGCAAAATCTTGCCCAAGCCTCGGGCAATTTCTCTTCATCTCCACTGATCAAAACTATAAACTCTTTGCAAAGCGGCATGTTGAGCACTAGCGAGGAAAGTATTTCCGAAAGAAAACGAGCAAGCAATTCTTTTGGACTTTTAATAGAACCAGGTGGCAAATTATTATACCAAGTTTTAGCGTCATCCTTTAATGAGAATGGAAATATTTTAGCAACAAAGTAAGTACGCTTCTTAACATCATCAGAAAACAAGCTACTCAAAGTAGATAACTCAGTCATATGTTCAACAGCACTTTCTTTTTCAGTACCACAAAAAGGTGTTTTCTCAACAATAGCTATATGAGATAGATCAAGAGAAAAGTCATAATCTTTATCCCTAATGTTTATAGGAGATGTGGCAAATTTAGGATCGGGAGACGAGTTTATATCTAACGGTATGTTACGCAAGCAACTTTTTAATTTTTCTTGCATCGGTAGTAGCATGGCATTTTTCAATAAAATCATCATCAAGCTCCACATAATCTTCATCAAGATCATCACTAGAATATTCAAGTTCGGGTGAATTAACGGGTGTAGTAACATCGGGAATTTCAGCATTTTCAATTTGTCTAGACCTAGCAATGGAAGCATCTAGAAAAGTTCCCAATGAACCACTATCATCAAGCACGGCAGAAATATTATCGGTATTATGAGAGTGTTCAGATTCAGCGGATGTACCCGCATGCGAAGCATGTGGCGGTGAAACAAGTTTATCAATCACGGATGGTGAATCAAGTGTAGCGGAGGTACTCGGAATTGTACCTTTTCTTGTAGTGGATGGTAATATGGCGATCTTAGTATCGCGAGGTTTACCCATGATGGAGAATTTGCAGCGAACAATATCAATCCAAGTGAACTTCCAAATAAAGCTATGCTCCCCGGCAACGGCGCCGAGAAAATAGTCTTGATGACCCACAAGTATAGGGGATCGCAACGGTCTTCGAGGGAAGTATTACCCAATTTATTGATTCGACACAAGGGGAGACAAAGAATACTTGGAAGCCTTAACAACGGAGTTGTCAATTCAGTTGCACATGGAAACGAGACTTGCTCGCAAGAGTTTATCGATAGTAACGAGTTTTATAGCGATAGCGAGTAGTGAAATAACGAGCGACGAAGTAACAAAGACAGCGGTAGTGATTTTAGTAAACAGCGAGGATTAAAATACGTAGGCACGGGGACGGATGACGGGCGTTGCATGGATGAGAGAAACTCATGTAACAATCATAGCGAGGCATTTGCGGATAATAATAAAACGGTGTCCAAGTACTAATAAATCAATAGGCATGTGTTCCAATTATAGTCGTACGTGCTCGCAATGAGAAACTTGCACAACATCTTTTGTCCTACCGGCCGGTGGCAGCCAGGGCCTCAAGGGAAACTACTTGGATATTAAGGTACTCCTTTTAATAGAGTACCGGAGCAAAGCATTAACACTCCTTGAACACATGTGATCCTCACATCACTGCCATTCCCTCCGGTTGTCCCGATTTCGTCACTTCGGGGCCATTGGTTCCGGACGGCGACATGTGTATACAACTTATAGGTAAGACCATAAACAATGAATATCATGATGAAACAATAACATGTTCGGATCTGAGATCATGGCACTCGGGCCCTAGTGACAAGCATTAAGCATAACAAGTTGCAACAATATCATAAAAGTACCATCTACGGACACTAGGCACTATGCCCTAACAATCTTATGCTATTACATGACCAATCTCATCCAATCCCTACCATCCCCTTCGGCCTACGGCGGGGGAATTACTCACACATGGATGGGGGAAACATTGCTGGTTGATGGAGAGGCGTTGGCGGTGATGGCGGTGATGATCTCCTCCAATTCCCCGTCCCGGCGGAGTGCCAGAACGGAGACTTCTGGCTCCCGCGACGGAGTTTCGCGATGTGGCGGCGTTATGGAGGGTTTCTGGCGACTTCGACTTCTCTCCGGGCGTTTTTAGGTCGAGGCGAATAAGTAGTCCGAAGGAGGGCGTCGGAGGCCGGCCGAGGGGGCCACACCACCTGGCCGCGCGGGCCCCCACGGGCCGCGCCGCCCGGTGGTGTGGGGCCCTCGGGCCTCCACTTCAATTGCCCTTACGGCTCCTTTAGTTTCACGGGAAAATAGGGCCTTCGCATAAATTCCGAGGTTTTTCCCGAAAGTTGGATTTACTGCACAAAAACGAGACACCAGAGCAGTTCTGCTGAAAACAGCGTTAGTCCGTGTTAGTTGCATCCAAAATACACAAATTAGAGGCCAAACAATAGCAAAAGTGTTCGGGAAAGTAGATACGTTTTGGACGTATCAGCAACCTGGCTCGATACATCTTCTCAGCGGCGCTAGTACTAGCGATGAGGCGTTGCTTCGGCAGTCTGTGCCACGTTAATGGCGATGCCTCATCTATCGAGCGGTCGCCGCCCACTTGTGCCAACGAAATTAATGGCGATGGCACGCGTGCCACCCCCCTCGGCTGTCAACATCATATATAAAGAGAGGCACGTGCTCGGTTGTCTCATGTCATCTCCTCACACACAAACCCTAGACACCGCACATCCTCCACCGTAGTGCCACTCCCCACAAGCCCGCGAGGAAATTCATGGCTGGTCCAGGTGACCGGCGAGGCGGTCGAGGTCGCGAGCGCGGTCACCGCGGCCGGTGCCGCTGTGCTGGAGCAGCATCACCCCGCCGCTCGCTGCCGCATGCACCGTCATCATGTTCGGAGGAGGCGAGGTGCTTCGAGTTCATCCTTCGCATCGATGAGGACCCCCTCGTCATCAAGAGGCTGCCAAACAAGTTCGTCGACGGCGCCGAGCCAGCCGAATTGCAGCTGTGGGAGGCTAGATACAGCTTCTGCCGGTGACCTGTCGAGGTCTTGTTCGATGGGCAGGGCAAGATGTACCTGCACACCGGGTGGGACAAGTTCGCCCGGCCCACAAGCTCGGGAACAGCTACCTGATCACCTATCTCTACGACGGAGACGGCGAGATGATCGTCAAGATGTTCGACAAGACATTCTGCCGCAGACACTACCACACGGACGAGTCCGACGAGGAGACCGACAGGTAGTGATGTCCGCGTGTTCTTTCTTTGCAGCGAAGATGACCACTGAGCAATTGAAGCCACGATGATGGGAGACCGCTCATCCCCCCCTCTCGTCTCTATCCTCGCTACAGTACCTGAGGGAGAGCTTATCCTCCCCGGGCCAAACCGAAGCCGACCTCGCCGGCGTTGCCGGTCGAGGGAGGCGGAGGGGCGGCGCCGGGCTCTTCTCTGTAGATAGTAGGGTTAGATTTTGGCTACATGCCAGTAGTTTAGGTGCAACTCTGGATCTATTCAGCGAGATCTGGAGGCTAGGGTTCTTCCTCCTCTTGGCTCAGCTCCTATGGTCGGAGCTGGGAACGGCGGCGGGGGCCACTGGACGCCTGAATAACTTCGCTGGAAGCTTCCTTTTGCAGGTTCAGTCTTCTTCTGTCGTATTCCCCTCTCTGGCCGGCCGAGGTGGCGGGAGGATCTGGGAGTGTACAACAGCGGTTGTTCTGGCGACGGCGTTCCGAGCGGCAGCTCCATCTCTGGCCGGCCATGGAGGCGAGGGGAGGTGGGGTTGTGGTTCTTGCTCGCCCAAGCCAGCTTGGAAGCGGGCTGTTCTTGCCTCTGCCCTTCAGCATCCTTCCTCTCTTCTTCCTCTGGACGGCCATGGTGGCGAGGGGAGATCTAGAGGAGAGGAGGTGCAGAGAGCAGAGGTTCGGCAGCACTGGGATACCTTGAAGCTCGATCTGCGGCGGTTCACAAGCATCGGCGTGTTCTGCTGCCGCTATCTCCGGCCAGAGAGGCCTCGCCGTTCCTCGGCAGCTATGGCTCCGGGGAGTATCTACTTCCCCCACACCTTAGGGTTGTGGAGGAAGATCTGCAATCACAGCTCGGTGACCCATCCCGCCGACGAACCAAGTGGCGTAGTCCCCGGCTTCGTTGACGGCGACCGTAGTCTGTGTTTGATTCGACGTTGCGGTGGAGAAGAAGGACCGGATTGCTTTTTATTTCTTCATTCCGAGGTCCTTTTTGTAATTTCCCAGGACTCCTGTGCTATTCCATGTAAAGCCAAGGTCCTGTATGTAATGTTACCCACCGAGTAATGGAGCTTCTCTTGTTCAAAAAAAAAGAACATAGGCACACAAAATCCAGCTGAATTTTCTAGTTTGAGGGACTGAGTGTCTGAGAGTGTTCTTAACAACAAAAGAACGTAACCAACGAGTCCAACCCTAATTAGGTTTTCTTATTTTGCAATTTTAAAACCATGTTCCAAATTATGTAGTAGTTTGCATAATGTTTCTATCTATGGTTAAATGAAATTTTTAAAAAAATAGGTAAAAATATTTATGAGCCAGTCCGCTGAAGACACCGGACGTGGCGGAAAAAAATGAGCTGTAAAAAACAACCATTTTTCGTACGGCCATTTTAAACATCCCAAATATGTTCCTTGTTGGAGACACCTCAGGGGAAGACGGTGGATGGAAAGGAAAGGATCGGTTTTGGGTTCCAATACGAGTTCGGAAGCCGGCCGACCCAGGTACATAAACCGACACTTGTGCCACCGTCCTCCCGAGTCCCGACGAACCGTCCACAGCCCGCGATGGCCGACTACGACGACACCGAGGGCAACGCCACCCACGCCGGCGACGTTGACGGGAGGTCCCCGCCGTCCAAGCGCACCGACGGCCGCTGTCCCCAGGTACTACCCCCCGATTCCCGATTCCCTCACTCTGATCCTCGCTGTTCTAATTATTCCTCATGAAACTTGTCTTAAATTTATCAGATGTATTCAATACTCTTTATATAAAAATAGGTGCCTCAATTTTATCTTTTTTTTATAATGGATGCTTTATTATTCGTAATAAGGCAATTACATCCAATCTCTGCATAGTTAAGATGCATACAGCCGTTTAAAGAGTTTCAATAATCTGGAGTGCTAAAAAAAACGATTACATATCAGTCCGAGAGAATGTAAAAACTCCTAAGGTGAAGGCGGGGCCCTAAGATCTGGCAAAGCGACACTGTAAGAACAAGTGTTTAATCGTCTCGTCGTGTTGATAGAAACACAGTGCGTACTCCCATGCCAATTGCGTTTGACAAGATTATCTTTGGTTATGATTACTCCTCGACGCAAATACCAGCCAAAAATCTTAATTTTGAGCGGTATCTTCATCTTCCAAATCTTCTTGTTTTTATCAACTTGTATTACCGGTTGGATAATGGCATTGTACAATAAACTTACAGAGAATTTTCCATTAGATTGTACAATAAACTTACCAGTTCCGGTTGGATATTTGAAACTATTTATTTATATTAATCGAGCTAACTACAAGCCATGATTATTATTTCTACCAATAGCTACTTGTGTACATGTGTATATACATACCGTCGACAATCCGCTAAATTAGCAAGTTCTAGTCGTCGAGATGAAACTATCCTTTCAAGCACCGTCGAAATTTCTGAAGTAGGAACATTAATGTAGTACCATTTGGTAGCTGACGATGATTTAAATGCAAGCGCTGTGATCGAGTAGCTTGGACAGCAAGGGCAAAGTATAGTCTTCTGCTCAGATCAGTCAGGCCTCAAGCACGGAGCATTATGAGGAAACAGAGAAAAACTTTTGGGCTGGGGTCCTAATTTGCTCACTCCTAGTCTTGTATGTAAGGCACGGCCTAAGAGGGATATCTGAACGCCTGTAATTTTGTCTAGCATCATACTATAAGCTTAAGTTCTCACTTGTGTGTACACAACTCTTGGTGAACTGATCCTTAAATTGCGCCAGTCTCTGTTTAACATGGAATTTCATACGGAATCTCCTTTTTCCCCTTTGTGATAGACGTTCGCTGGATTAGTGGCCCAGTTATCGCTTGGGTTAATATAATATAAAATAAAATAAAGTACCTTAACATGTTTTTCTTTTACCATATTGTAGGATGACCCGACGGGTGTTCAGGTCAACAAGAATGGAGTATTTGGAAGACCAGTTTGCTCGCCATCACGCGGGCTGTTTGATATTGTCATGCATGTAAACGAGCCTACTACAGTGTACACCAGAAAACGTTCTGTTTCTTTACCATTAGGGCATGGCATACTCTCCAAGTCTGCGGCAGATTCAAGTCCAATCGACGTGGAGGGTTTGGTAGGTCAAGAACTCCTTGAGATATTCGAGGTGTCTGCCAATTTCCACTTCGTTGGAACTATCCTGGTTTGCGATAGGTATTCGTGCAGGACTATCTATGAGATAAACAACTGGGACCAAACATACTATGACTTCACTTCTAGAAGAAATAAATGGGTATCAAGCGGAAATGCAGCAGCAAAATTTAAGGTATGGTATGCAGAATCATATAGTTGGTGTTTTCTTATGAATTTGATCTCTCACAGTTTAGATTCTTATTTTCCCCTCGTTTTTAAGTGTTTCCTAGTATGTATTTCTAAATCTTGTCTCAGTTGGGTTTGTACCGTGGTTTGTCTTGTTCAGAGAGGAGTAGTCATTACATTCCCATTCTAGTCCCTGTGATGATTTGTTGCATCTCTGTTCTGGAAAAGTGAGATTAGATTGTGGAGCTCCTGGTTCAGTTTAGACATTAGAAAATATCTTTTTGTCAATTTTGCCCTGTTTTCATGGTGATCCAAAACCCAATGCATTCGCCCGACATAGACTCTAGGAAACCAACACACGCCTGACAATGATCATGCTAGCTTGATATAATATTAATTCATATCCTTGTTAATTGTGTTATACTGGCTTATCTGCATCATACATGCAGGAAAAACTGGCGTTGACTGGACCATATCGCGCCACAACCGCAGATTGCGGGTTTCTCATTAAAGTTTATATCCCCGCGACAAGGAAGAAAGATGTTGAAATGTGTAAATTGTCGCGCCACACGGATGATGAAAGCTTGTACAACCAACTCAAGACCCACATTATCAAAACTAGCAGAGGCCGTCTCTATGTGACATGTGCGGTGCTGCCTGATGCCCTGGACGGCTTTGTCAAGGTCTTACTGCGATTACCCAGTCACTGGATAGGTGTTGCGGGTGCCACAATTTATGGAGTCATCACGGCACGCATTGAGAGGTTTCACATCGCGAGTACATTGTTCATCAAAGATCTCAAGGAGGCAGTGGCGCTGGAGGATGTGTCCCCCTTGCGAATCAATGATGGTTACATCCGCGTGAATGTTCCTTTGATGAGAAATGTTCTAGCTGCGCCAATTGGAGAATATATACACGTTAAGGGCAAGTTACAGGTTTGTGGCTATGATGACATGCCTATCACTATCGATCACCGTATACTCATCGATCGTGAGGAACTGCGTACCCCATGGATCAAGTGTGGTGAATCGTTAAGCGCTGTTAGGATGTGGTTGAGACCCATATTCTAACATACAATATACGGCTTGGAGTATAATGCTATTGTTCGCAGATAGTCTATGCTAAATTTCGTTGCCTTGGCGTCACGTGACAGACTGACGTGATGGTTCCTCAGTTTTAAAAGCATGCTGAATTTTTTTAGGCGTTGATGAAGTGTTGTTAATTTGATCTCCAGCAAAACATTTTGGAACGCGAATAAGAAAATCAAAATGGAAACCAAATTAACAGCGAACCACCAAGTGAAAGTACATGGATCATTCTGAAGAGCAAGAAATCATATCACACCAATCGTCGTCTAGCATTCAACAAATCGATTATTTCGCTGCAACATTTGTAGCCAAACAAAACAAAAATTGAATGAATCCCAATGCCACTTCATACGCTTCGGTGAAGCCAACGCCCAGTCCCTAGTCCACGCGCGCGGCATCATATATAGGCCGCCACGATCAATGGCAAATCTAGGATAAAAATAAAGGGTAGGATAAAACCTGCTGCACGGAACTAATCTCATGAAAGAAGACGAATATGACATCTCTAAGTTTGAATTTAGATCCATATGGACTATCATAAATACGAATCAGATGTTGCACTGGGCAACCCGTGAGAACCTCCAATTGTAACTGGCGAGCGAAACACTGAACGTAGAAAGCATATGGACTATCATCATAATGCAAATCACTTTTTTGCAAACCATTGAATTTTCCCCTCATAATGGAAGCTCCTTCCTAAATATAAGTCATATAGTTTTTTGAGAAAAAATGCAGAATATAAGGTTTACTGTGTTGGCTTTGCCCCTAGTTCCTCCTCGAAACAGGCTTTCGCCCCGCTATATTAATATAGCAACCACACGATACAAGCATGCTGGGGCCACAGCACAACCAGGCCCAAAAGAAACGGAAGAGAAAGAGAAGAGAAAACAAAAGCCGACACCGGTAGCTCGACAAGAACGATGACGACCCCGCAACCGCTGCGTCCTCCGGAGAATGCCCACCACACTCCTAGCACCTCGAACCGCCGCATACCAAAACAGCACCTTCAACAAGGAGAGCGACGACGACGCCGCTGTCTGTCCGGAGAATTCTCCCGGGGTTTCCCCGGTACACGGAAGGAAATGGAAAGGGGGTACAACCGACGCCCTCCAAGAAGGTAAGGCGGCACCCTCGGGCGCCACCGCGTCAGAGTCGGATGAGCCGACATGGATTTCTCCCAACCCCAAATCCACCATCCTGGACGATTCGAGGAGCTCCCCCAACCTACCGCCCACCAACGCACGCCCCCACGGTCTTGAAGTCCTCATCGCTTGTCTCGCCGTGGACACCGGCGCAAGGCCTAAAGGAAGAAGAGGGAGACAAGCAGGGCCCGGGGTAGCACACCACCGCCGGCGGGAGGGAACAACCTCCACCGGACGACCACCACCTGCGGTCTTCACGGCAGCCGACCGGACGAAGCAACGAAGGACAAACCAGGCCCTCCCGGCCCGGCCGAGCCCAACCAGGCCCGTGAAGTCCTCGCCGCCAAGTTGCAGCAGGCCGGCCATGGCGTCGCCACCACCCCGCCACCGCCGACGCGCCTCTTCCGCCACCAGGGAAGCGCCGGATCGGACCGGGGGCCTACGGCCCGCCAAGCTCCGGATCGGGCCCGAAAGGGGGCCCAGATCTTGGCCGAACGGACGCCGCCACCACCCCTCCCGACCGCCGCTCCGCCGCCAACGACGGCGCCGCTGCGCCTCCTTCCACCCGACACGCGGATTCCACGCCGCCGCATCAGACCGCCGAAGGCCGAGGTGCACCGCCACGGGTCGCCTCGCGCCGCGCCGGGGCTCCGCGCTCGCGGGGAGGGCCGCCCGCCGCCGCCGGCACCGCACGAGCAACGCCCGGCGGCCCGCGCCGGCGGCGGCGCGAGAGGGAGGGGGAGGAGAGGGCTGGGAGGCGCGGTGGCTAGGGTTCGCCCCTGCTCGCCCGCGCGGGGGGCGAGAGGAGCGGAACGTTTTTTCCTTCTGCTGCTCTTTGCTTTGCCCCTAGTTGTATGGACAACATTTTGAGGGATTTGATTAGGTTTTCTTATCTTAGGAAAAAACCCTCTATTAGCTCACATCAATTGCCTAGAATTAATGGTAGCCAAACATGGTGTAATTTTGGAAAACTCCAAACGGAGGCCGAGCTACATGTAGCCCTTTGCATGTTTGTCATTTTTGTGGAGCCTAAAGTACTAAGAATTTCACATTGAGATTTTGCATGTTTGTAGATTCCATCATTGGCTACATCCAGAATTTTTTGCCATAACTTTTTTAAACTTAAAAAATATAATTTTTGAATTTTTGAAAATAAAGATCTACATGTAGCTCGGCCTCTATTTATCCGCTCTCGTGTAATTTTTTCTAAATGTGTGTTCTTTAATTTTTGTAAAGAAATTAGTAGTAGATTTAAGAACGGAGGGAATACTATCTTAGTTGAAAATTTGGTGATGGAGGCTTGAAGTTGGGCTCGGTTTGGGTTCGGGCACGAGTTCAAACGAGAGTCAATAAAAAAACCCTCTCCTCCCCTTCCTCTCTGCTACAGTAGCCAGAGGCGATTCCGAGAAGACCGGCCCGATCCCGAGCCCCTCCGGCGGCGATGCCGGCCGGAGGTGGCGGAGGGGAGGAGCCAGAGTAGTTTTCCTAGGATAGGAGTAGTTCCCGGCGGTTTGCCGATTAGTTTGTGGAGGTGAAGTTGTGGTTTCCTAGCCAGATCCAAGGCTGGCTGTGTGCTGGAGGCGCTCATTGCTGCTCCGGCGGTTGGAGTCCAAGGCGCCTCTACCTCGACTGACCTCCTGAATAAGGCTCTCGCTCCTCCTCTCGAGCTTGTCATGACGACTTTCTTTCGCTCCTGGCCGGCCTTGGTGGCGAGGAAGATCGGTCAGAGTCGTCCTCGAGGCTCGATCTAGCGGTGGCAGGGGCTGTGTGCCTGTTGGTGTTATGGCGCGGCACCATCTGGCTTGTCACCGGCTACCTCCCTCCAGATCTGTGGTGGATCTTGGACTGGAGCTTGCCGGCGGCTAGGCCCTTTGATAAGGCGCTTAGGAGTCAGCAGCTGAAGACTCTTTGGCCGGCCATGGTGGCGGGTGAGGTGGGCATGGAGGCGGACTGCTTGGTTTCCTTCCGACCTGACCGGCCGTGGAGGCGAGGGGGTGGGAGATGCTATGTAGCCCGTGCTTCTCCCTCTAGCTGCTGACGCCGTCCTTGACGCAGCAGGCTCTCTCTCTTACTTGATCAAGCCCCATGGTGGTGGTTTGGCTGCGGGAATCGATTGCTGGCAGCGACGGTTTCGTTGAGGAGCTCCTCTCCGACGTGTTATCTTTGCGTCGGACCAAACGACAGTAGGGCTGTCGCTCCGCCGCTGCTCTGCTCCGGCCAACGGTGCTTCTCCTGTGCTTCGTCTCCAAGTGGCTCTTTCCCCGGCGACGATGTCGCAGTCCGTTGGCGGAGCTCGATCTAGAGAAGGAGGATGGAGGACTTGATCGCGTTTTCGCTTTTCTCTTTGCTTATTTCCTAGACCCCTATGTAATTCTTGTATTTCTTAGGGTCTTCTTGTACTCCAGTCAATCAATAGCAGCTTTTGTCGAGTGGTTTCACCCGATGAGTCGATGACCTTTCAAAAAAAAAAGAGAGTCAATACCGCCTCGGAAACCGACCGACCGACGTAACAAACCGACTCCTGACTGAGCCCCGGGCCGTTATATGCGCAGCCCCACACCCGCGAACCAAACAACCGACCACACCCCGCTCCATACGCACGAGCCCGACCGAGTCGCCGCCCCCGCCGCCGCCCGACACCGACCGGAATCCGCGCGCCGCCGCCCATGGCCGAGCACGACGAGCCCGCTCCCGCTCCCGAGGCCAACGCCACCCTCGCCGGCGCCGACGGGAGGTCCCCGCCGTCCAAGCGCCGCGACGCCCCCTCTCCCCAGGTACTGCTACCACCGCGCGCGTCTCACCCTGGCTCGCCCCGATCCGCTCCATCGGCCGGTCGCCGTTCTAGCTAGTTTTCCGCGCTTAGGATTGGGGACTTGGTGGAACTCGCCTCCGCCCGCGCGTGCGAGGCACGGGTAGTCGATTGGGGCTGGGTCAACCAGGGGGATTTGGATTTGGGTAGGATCTCGGTTCAGTTAGCTCTAGGTCTAGCGTCGAATCCGAATTCATTACGCCTGGTCAAACTACCGCGTGGTGGCTAGCTGACATGTATCCCTGCTGCGCGAGGTGTTACGAGATGGATTAGTACCGGAGATATTTATAGCTCCGTTCGATTTTTTTTTCTGGCGTATTTTGTAGCCATCACTAATTCTGCAGATGCATTGCATTACGCCGGGTCAGAATTTCAGAAACATTTACTGGTTCTCGTGTCCAAATTACCCTGTGCTGGTTTGAGTAGTAGGCTTGTGATGGTTCTAAGTGCCAAGTACATCACACTAAGTATGACCTGCATTTTTTGAACAAATCTGACTACGGATTTTTCTCTTGATTTGGCAGCATGATGCGCAGCCTCCCAAGGAGAGGTCCTCGAAATCCAGGGACAGGGGCGGCAGGGACCGCGACGAGGACAGGGAGCGCCACAGGCGCCGCGGGGCGGACGGGGAGAGGCACCTGGACAGGGAGAGTGGCCGCGACCGCGGCGACCGGAGCCGGGACCGGGACCGCCACCACCGCGAGCACCGTGAGAGAAGCGAAAGAAGGGAGCACCGTGACCGTCCCGATGACCGTGGCTATCGCCGGGGCGGTGACCGCTATGCTGAGAGGTACAGGTTCTTGACTTCTGTAATGGTTTGCGTCAGTTAATTCCAGCATTTCGAGTTATGAACTGAGCCCTAGCTAACTATGCTGTGGTGTAATGCAGAGGGGACCGCGATAGAGATGGCCACAGGAGGCATCGCTCCCGCTCGCACTCCCGTCCGGAGAGTCAAAGGTACATGTGCTTGATGCCATCCAAAGCTTACTGTTCGCGTTTTGTTTCGGTTCCAATGGTTTTGCCACTAAGCTTGCTTGTTTGCCCCGTATCATATCTGGGGAAGACTATTGACATGTGTACTGATTCTGCCTTTTCTATGTCGTTACTTCTTTTCGACAGAATGTAGCAGGCAAATTTGTTCTGTCATGGGTAACGATAAATTGGCGTTTAGTTGATGCAGGATCTTTTCATGCATGACTTGTTCTTATCTGCATTGTTATCCATCTCTGTTTTCTTACTGTAAGCTATTCTCCATCTTATGAACTGCATACTGATGTCTGCGGTATTGAAACAGCAAGCGGGCGAGTGGATTTGACCAGGGACCATCAGAAGCCGTTCCTATGGCTGCTCTACCCGCACTTCCAGCTCCTATTGCTGGGATGCTTCCCAATATGCAGAACATGCTTCCAAACTTGTTCAATTTACCCAACCTTGGGCAGGCACAACCCATGACACAACAGGTATGGCTTTCCTTGTTTTAGTTATTTTGTACACACTTGAGTTACTTTTTCTCTATATACCATCTTTAACCACCCTTTTCTTAGGCTACTCGGCATGCTCGGCGTGTTTATGTTGGTGGACTTTCTCCAAGCGCTAATGAACAGGTAATTACTTGAGCAGCTTGTTATTTCTTGGTGTCTCTTCTTCTGTTTTTTTTTTTTGCGAATAATCTCTTCTTCTGTTTGTGGTCTAGGCTAACTATTTTGGTCTTCTTTCTGCAGACAGTTGCTGTATTCTTCAATCAAGTCATGGCTGCTATCGGAGGAAACACAGTTGGAATTGGTGATGCAGTTGTTAATGTATACATAAACCATGACAAGAAATTTGCTTTCGTTGAGATGAGGTCTGTGGAGGAAGCAAGCAATGCAATGGCCTTGGATGGTATAGTGTTTGATGGTGCACCGGTGAAGGTTAGGAGGCCAACAGACTACAATCCTTCACAGGCAGCTCTGCTAGGTCCAAGCCAGCCGAACCCCAATCTCAATCTTGCTGCTGTTGGTTTGACGCCTGGCTTGGGTGGAGGTATAGAAGGCCCTGACCGCATTTTCGTGGGAGGTCTGCCCTATTACTTCACAGAGGATCAAGTGCGGGAGTTGCTTGAAACTTTCGGACCTCTTCGTGGATTTGATATTGTCAAGGATAAGGAAACTGGCAACTCGAAGGGCTATGCCTTCTGTTTGTACCAGGATGTGTCTGTCACTGACATTGCCTGTGCTGCCCTTAACGGTATCAAGCTGGGAGAAAGGACTCTCACAGTACGCCGAGCAAACCAAGGATCGGAGCCTAGGCCAGAGCAAGAAAACGTCCTCCTGCAGGCACAGCAAGAGGCACAAATGAAGGTATGACTTTATTAGCCCCCAAAATAGATTATCATATAGAACAAACAGTCAGTTTATATAGCCTTCCAATTTCTTACTCGGTTCCTTTTTCTGAGCAGAGACTCGTGTATGAAGTTGGAGCCCTACCGACAAAGGTGGTATGCCTGACCCACGTGATCTCACCAGATGACCTGAGAGACGACGAGGAATATAGTGACATACTGGAAGACATGACGCTAGAAGCACGCAAATACGGTAAACCTCATACGACCATTGTTCTGAACTCTATACAGTCAGCTTTATGTGACTTGCCTTTTTGCTCAGTTACTGAACGGGTTTTCTTCTGTGTCTTTTCTTTCTGTTTTGTAGTGCCGCATAGTACCATTGCCGAACCTTTTATAATCCGACCGCATGCAAAACTCGCAATCGGGCCTAACCTACAGAAGACGCTTATCTTTATTTTTTTCAATTGGATTTGATTTTTGACTAATCTAATGTTTTTCTTTTCTTTCGTGCGTGTATGTTCTGACTGATAAACTTGGAACAGGTAACCTGGTGCAAGCTGTGATCCCACGACCCCATCCCAGCGGTGATCCCGTTCCTGGTGTTGGCAAGGCGAGTCCCTGATTTTTGCGCGATTCAGCATTGATGTGAATTTTGCCCTGGAATATATTCTGATACTGTTTCTGCACTGCAGGTTTTCTTGGAGTATGCAGATGTGGAGAGCTCAGCACGAGCGAAGGCTGGGATGCACGGGAGGAGGTTCGACGGGAAGGATACGGTTGCTGTGTTCTTCCCCGAGAATAAGTTTGCTGATGGGGACTACGACGCGTAGATGAAAATTTCCTCTGCTATTTGTTTTTTTAAGATTTTGAATACTTTTAGCGGCCTGTCTTCCTGAAATGTACTTGGTGCGTGTTATAATAGTACTAACTCCTATCCGATTTAATTGACGTGGGACTATAGCACTGCTCTTTTCCGCGTCAAATTTTCCTTATCGGAGGGAGTAGTTCATACAGAATTGCATATTGGTGCTGGTATGATGAGAAAAGAGCAGCATGTAATGTCGATCTCCTGCAGTTGTCAAAATGTCAAAGTTTTTACTGATAGATTACAAAGTAGGAATTGCTGGTGCTCTATTAAAGGGACAATGTGATCAAGGGAATGCTACTAGGGTGTCACGTGGGATACAAGTTTTCTCACTTCCAAGCCGATTTAACTGAATTTGAAGATGGCATTGAAGTGGGACATTAGTGAGATCTCACTTGCCTATGTTGAATACTCACTCTCTTCTATTCTATAGTGCCTATAGTTTTTTGACACGAAAATTAGCGCAAAAGTATTTTTTACACAAGACTCCCTAGTGTGGGAGCTGAACGGTGGAGGGGTAATTGAAAAAAAACCAAGCTAACCTTATATTCTAAAAGAAATGCCAAAAATTGTACGGAGTAGTAGAAAGGAACGGAGAGAGAAAAAGGTGCGACTGCACTGGCCCTGATACTACTGCTGCCTATAATAAATATATCATATATGTTTTTGCCTGAGAATACCTGGCCCTAACAAGGCTGCATCCAGATAGGTGAGGGAATCGAGGCCCCGTCCCAGCTGCAGGATTAATCCCACAAGCAGTTTACGCGGCCCTCTTCGGGGACTGCTATACGCCGACCTGGTCGGCGCGTGCGGGGTGCCGCACACCCCAGCGACCAGGTCGGTAGTTTGGGCCGCGGCCCATTAGCTCAGGTACGTTTTTTTTTCTTTTTTTCTTCTTCTCTTTCTTCTGTTTTTTTCTGTTATTAATATTTTTCTTTTTCAAAATCTAACATTTTTTATGAAATTATTTTTCAAGTTTTTTTTCAAAATATGAACATTATTATATTCAACTGTTTTAAATTTTGAAAGATTTTATATTTTGAATATTTTTCAAAAAATTATATTTTCCAAAATTTGAACATTTTTCACTTTTTGAACGGTTTTTTAATTTGAACGGGTTTTAACTTTTAAGTTTGATCATTTTTCATGTTTAAATAATTTTTAAATTTGAGCGGTTTTAAAATTTGAACATTTTTCATGTTTGAATAATTTTTAAATTTGAGCGGTTTTAAATTTGAACATTTTTCATGTTTGAACAATTTTCATTATTGAACGATTTTTAAATTTGAACGGTTTTCAGATTTTGAACGGTTTTTATATTTGAACATTTTTTTAATTTATTTTTTAAAAATATTTCTATTTTTCGAATCTGAAAAATAAAAGTAAAAAAAAGGAAAAAGAAAAAACGAAAGAAAAACGAAAACAGAAAAAAGAAAACAGGAAAAAAAGAAACAAAAAAGAAAAGAAAAATCGAAAAAGGAGGCAGCCCGCACCTAACTGGGCCGGCCCGTACCGTGCGCGGGGTGTGCGGCGCGCGGTACGCGCCGACCTGGTCGGTGTATAGGGTTTGCCGCCCTCTTCTCTCCCCCCCATACGTACGCAATACATTGCCGCATCTTCTACTTCTCCTCGTGAGAATCGTCTGTTTTCTCCAAGATCATCACTGTTGTATTCTCATCAATTTTAAAGCGTGCCTCCTTCAGGTTCTATATCAACTCGTCTCCGGGAGTAGATGATTTTAAGATGGTACGGTACGCTGTGGAATAATGAATGCATACCTACTCGACAAAAATACACAATGAGTTTCATAAAACAAACTATTTGGCTTTAGAGGTATTCCTAATTACCGAGAGAAGATTATTTGTTCAAGGGAGCCAATTGTTCTTAGTTCTTGGTACCGATTGTGTCAAAAAAGTTCTTGGTACCGATCCAACCTTTAATATCCAGATCTATCCATATACTGTGGTTTTGTTGCAAGTGGTTTCGTTAGACTGTTCGAAGCAACTATGCGACTTGGGGTTTTTAGATGATCCTCCAAGCAATTTATTAGAAGAATTTTGGGTGCATATAACGATCGAGCTCTGGCACTGAACTCGTGGGTACGAAGGTATCAATACCCAACCATCCGGGCTAAGCCTTGTTAACATTCAAAAAAAAAAACTCCCTCCACGCATTAAAGAGTGTCTCAAATTTGAATGTATCTACACAACATTTAGTCTAAATATACATCTAAATTTAGACAAATCTAAAATATCATTTTATGGAAAGGGAAGTAGTTTGTGTTTATGTATTTCGAAGTTTAGAGATCATCTACTTGTGTATTGTTACATTGTTCTACAGCTCCAATTTCAGCTCCCTTAGGCCGGGCAAAAGGCCCCTAAAATTTTCTTTTGGCCCGAGGCCCCCAATTTGTATGAAGGGGATTCGTACCCACAGGGATGTGTAGGTTATGTAGCTGAAGCTAGATTAGTACCAGCAGCCATAGTGATCCCTGTCACATGAATTTCAGTTATCGTTCTCCTTGTAAATATTCGCAAATAAATAACCGCATGCATTCAAATCATCTGCCCAAAATCGACCAAAAATCGCCGCTCACTAAATCCCGGACCACCCTACCCAATCCCCACCAAGGCACCAACCCACCCCCACCGGTATAGGGTAGGGAACCACAAAACTAACTGCATGAAGTAGTGTTTATACTAATTTTTTATACATTTAATTGTTCTCCTTTTTAAATTTTAAGTAGTTTTTCAATTGATACAATGTTGATGATAGATTACCACCTTATATTTTTTTCTTGCATTTACAAATAGTGCACCATTCTACTCAACATTTTATCATGACAAAGACAACAGTTCTAAACTATAACTCCTTTTATTATAGGAACTCTATAAATTTTCCTCATTTTAATTGGAAACTTTTTGCTTGAATGCTTTAGACTAAATGGACTGCATACATATAACAATTAATGTCAAACGAATTATGAAATAACTTTTGGCACTTAGTTGTACTATAGTTTGCTTACATGTTTTTGTGGCTATTATAATAGTATATATAGTTTTCTTAGTGGAGGATTCTACAACACACAAGTCTAGGGTATCTGAAGCTGGACAATACATCAATAGTCAGAGGTGCTAGGCACCCTGTACATCTAAGACAATTCGTGGTAATTCAAGAAAAGGTTAAAAAATTCAAATCTTTTTGGGAACCAAATATGATCAAGTATTGTACTTGCATAAACATATTTCGTGAGGAAATTACTATTATTGTATCGGGGTAAAAAGACAAATTCGAACAAACCCCATGTCCATGTACTATTCAAGCTATACTCGTCATAAACTTGTCTTTTTTTTGCCTAGGGTACCATGGAAATCATTTCCAGCCCAACCATTTTTATACGAGTACAATACTTGATCATCTTTTGTTTCCAAAAAGAATTGGATTTTTTCAACATTTCAATTTACCACGAATTTTGGGGTTTATAGGTTGCATAGCATATGATTGTAGGCTATTAGAATATTAGAATAGTGTCTAGTCTACTTTGTAATATGATTTTCTAGTGTATTTTATAATAACAGACAATTATACGATGTAAGAGGTATTGACAAGTCTCTGGTCAGTCGCCTCATCTCTCACTTGCTAGTTATCATTGCTCATTTGCTAACTTTTCTCGGCCTTCTCTTTTTTACTTGGCTTAGTTTATCTATTACCGATATAATCCTATATAACTAAGAAGTTCATCCCCACTAACATATTTCTCTCAACATGCAGCTATGCCACATCATCTTGACATGCCAACTCAGCACTCCATTTTTTCCTTTTCAGCATTTAGTTTCTATGCATGTGTTTTTCTGGGGGAAGTTTTCATGGATGTGTTTAATTTCCAATATGTACGTTCTGACCACGTAAGAGTAACCACACAAGTGCACAACCCATTAGTTGAGCCAACATGCAGCCCATAACTACATCCTCATTAATGATCATCTGATGAAAAGATTTATCACATTATACTAATCTTTTATCTCTAAATAGGAGATCCCCACTACATGATTTCTCTCAACATGCAAGCATGCCACATCATCAACATGCCACATCAGCAAATTCTCAGATTTAATCCTTTTTTAGAAACACCTCCAAGTCAGGGATAAATAGTCATTTAGTTGCCCAACCCTACTTTCATGCTAGCCTGAAGTGCGCAGCTGATCTTCAAGAGAAACCAAACGGCAATAGGCCCTCTTATCTCCCCACTATCATCGCATAATCACATAGCCCACTACTTTTTATTGTTTTGGAAACGTCTCCCCTCCAGATTCTAATACTAATTGATCAGAAGTTGGAAGTTGCCGAGGCATTATATACCTTACCTTCTGTGCAAAAATTTCATCTCCACTAGCACGATCTGCAGAACTCCTTGCTCTCAAGCAACGATGCCACTGGACTGTGTGTGTGTGGTCCGCCATCAGGCAAATACTAAAGATCGTCGCCGCAAGTACAAGCTGTTCGGCATGCCACAACACTACAGATCGTCGCCGCCAGCGCCTGGTCGCGGTAGCCGGCTGGGCGCCTGGTGCCCTGCTCATCGATGCCAGTGCCTGGTCACGGTCGCCGCGCGCCTGGTGCCCCGCTCATCGTCGCCGGTGCCCAGACCAGGTCGCGGCCTGCTGCCGCGTTTTTCGCTGCCCCATGGGATGCCGTCTGGTTTTCATTCGAGGACCCGTGCTCTTCGCCCCATGCGGTTCGTGCCGCGTCACAGGCAACACGGAAAGCAAAAGGCTGTAGGATTGTCGACGGCGCGTGAGCAGGCGATAGTCGAGTAGCGAGGTGAGGCGCTGGTCAAGCTGTCGTCTGGCTTCCTTTTTTTTCTTCTGAACTTGCCTGATCCAGATCAATGCTCTGTTCAGCTTATATTTTGTCTTCAATCATCATCCTTAATCATGTTTATGAACTCATGCAGTCACAGGCTCACAGAAAATAGGAAAAGAACGCTCATTGATTTACCAACAGAACGTGTATGCCTAATCGAACGCCCGATTGTTATCTTTTTTTGCGACCCATGTAAACCAATCACTTCGGGCAAGTTATATCTTCATCATCGAGTACACACGTACCCTTACTCAATACATCTTCTGAATAATTGTGGCTGCAAGTGGTAACGAGGATAAGGTTAAGGAATGGTTATTAGTATATTGCCGAGCATGGTTACTTTACCACCCCATAGCATGCTACCTTTCTACTATGCCTAATGTTCCATTTGAAATAAAGAAATATGATTAGGGTTGATTGAATCACGAATTTGTGTATCGAACAACAAATATTTTGCAATTTGAACCTTTGAGTGAGCGTGTGAACGAAGTCATGTTTAACATTCTTTTTGGCTGGGGTGCAGCTATTGGAGCTCTTAGGTTGTTTTCCTCCATATTTCTGTTTAAAACTGGCATCACTCACACTAATGTCCCGCGGCGGCACAATGAAAATGAGTATTAATTTCATTGATGATTTATGCTTTTTGCGTTAGAGAAATCATCTCAAATGCTCGCAGCAACGCGCGGGGAATCAACTAGTTTTCTTTTCCATTGAGTTCTGGAGCCACCGAACAGCCACTCTCTCTTCCTCTCCTCAAGGAGTTTCAGAAATTTCTGTGTCAGAAACTGATGGAGGCATAATACTACAAGTTATACTCCATCTCTTCATCTCCTCCATCATCTTAATGACTGAACCAGGATATTTATGGATGCATTGGAGACATGCAGGGACCGACCTTTAGGTAACTCGCCTCCTTTGGGCTTCAACCCTATAAATTCACCATTGTCATTAGCAGTACCAGTCTCTCAGGCTCAACTTCACATTCAGCGGCGCACCACAGAGATGCTACTCCTTCATCTAGCTCCGCCACCAATCATCGTTGTCGAGCAGTTTTGACCGCTGCACGTTTTGGGTAACGTTTGGGGTAAAAGAAGGCCACACTTTTGCTTGAGTTCCATTCTCATCTAGCCTCTGCCATGCTCGACCTGGAGAAGCTCGCCTGGAGGCTCAACCATCAACCGCTCGACAACAGGTGCAACAGCGATGCCATATCAGTTACTCTCTAGATATTTTCTAAATGAAGTTCCTCTTGGTTCTCAGTTTTCCAGTCTCCCTTAAATTATTTTTCGTATATGATTGATCTAGGATGCAGCTTTTTTCTAGGATTTTGGAAGTACAGGGAAGGCGAGTACATCCCTGGTTTGTGCTAAGGAATTTTTGGATTGAGCACAACAAGATGTTTTTTCCACAAGACATGGACAAAACCGGCCATTGTATGCTTGGGCAGAGTACTACCGCTTATGACCGTTGACCTCATTATCTCTATTGAAGATAAGTTTTAGTTTTTCTTTTGTCCAAACACTTGCAAATGTCCCTAGAGAGTAAAGGTTATTTCTGTATTAGCTGATTCTCCTACTAAGCCTATTTCTTCTGTATTTGTTTCACGCTAACAAACAGGCACCTGAAGGTATCATTATACGATAAACTTTTCCAGAATATCTACTCAGCAATAACTATACAGAGCATTTTACAGAAATGCTGGATATTTACATGTGAGAAAATGAATGTGCAAGAGATGCATTCGTTTACTATTGAAGATTGTATGTTTCACCCAATAAAACAGTGCTTTGTGCGAACACTGTATATTTACATATGGCAGAATAAACTGCAAACTTCTTTTCAAATTTTCAGTTGGTATTTGGTTTTCAACTTCCTATTCTATGAAAGCACCATTGCACCCTGATTTCCACTGGATAACTTACCAAATGATTTTAACTGTTTTACACATTTTGGTAACAATTATATCATACCAATAATGTGGTAATTCTATTTTGTGAATCCACCTCCATATGATCTCTATCAAATTTAATTCAAGACATTTATATATTTAGACGAGTGATTCGATGTTTGCCTCTGATTCACATCCTTTTAGTGATGACTCATTTTCTATCTACCAACTTTTACTAGCATAGTTGATAACACAAACACTGATATTGTTTGCAAGAGCAATTTTGTGGGAATTATGCACTTATCTTCTTTATTGTGCTCCAAAGATTCTAAACAAATATACCGCAGCAACGTGCGGGGTATCACCTAGTATGTCTAGTTTGGATGCGATGTTTTTTCCATGTGGATATGCTCTCTTTATTTTAAATATATTTTGAAATGTTAAATAATTCAAAACAAAATGTTACGTGCATATCTTCACATCCTAAAAGCTTATAAAGTTTTTTCATCAAAATCCGACTATTTGTGCTGCTGGTGTAAAAAATAAAAAATAGAAAAGCTTTGGTGACGGAACCTGCTTTTTTGGGTCCACTATTTATGTCTACTAGAAAAGAGAAGACACATATTCTCCAAGTAGTGCCTTGTAGCGTCATCATCCTCTTTCATTTTCTTGAAGGTTTACTTTATTTAGTTATTTTAGAAAAAAGGCTGAAGCTAATACCGACTTTAAAGTAATAAAGTCACAACCAACGAGTTAGATACAACACCACCCCACCACATGAGACATATAGATAGTTCAGGTATCATAAAACATCATACACCAGCGAATACAAAAGAAGCTCGGGCTTATCAAACTACAAGTGGTCAACTACAGGCGCACGCCACACACGATCCTAGTGGAGCCATCTGAGCGCCGCTGCCCGAGGCGTTGCCGGGCAAAGCCCTGGTGGCGAGGCTGCGACCCTTCCTCGATTATTGACCAGATACTACTGCTGCCTATAATAAATATATCATATATGTTTTTGCCTGAGAATACCTGGCCCTAACAAGGCTGCATCCAGATAGGTGAGGGAATCGAGGCCCCGTCCCAGCTGCAGGATTAATCCCACAAGCAGTTTACGCGGCCCTCTTCGGGGACCGCATACGCCGACCTGGTCGGCGCGTGCGGGGTGCCGCACACCCCAGCGACCAGGTCGGTAGTTTGGCCCGCGGCCCATCAGCTCAGGTAACGATTTTTTTTCTTTTTTCTTCTTCTCTTTCTACAGTTTTTTTTCTGTTATTAATATTTTTCTTTTTCAAAATCTAACATTTTTTATGAAATTATTTTTCAAGTTTTTTTTCAAAATATGAACATTATTATATTCAACTGTTTTAAATTTTGAAAGATTTTATATTTTGAATATTTTTCAAAAAATTATATTTTCCAAAATTTGAACATTTTTCACTTTTGAACGGTTTTTTAATTTGAACGGGTTTTAACTTTTAAGTTTGATCATTTTTCATGTTTAAATAATTTTTAAATTTGAGCGGTTTTAAAATTTGAACATTTTTCATGTTTGAATAATTTTTAAATTTGAGCGGTTTTAAATTTGAACATTTTTCATGTTTGAACAATTTTCATTATTGAACGATTTTTAAATTTGAACGGTTTTCAGATTTTGAACGGTTTTTATATTTGAACATTTTTTTTAATTTATTTTTTAAAAATATTTCTATTTTTCGAATCTGAAAAATAAAAGTAAAAAAAAGGAAAAAGAAAAAACGAAAACAGAAAAAAGAAAACAGGAAAAAAAGAAACAAAAAAGAAAAGAAAAATCGAAAAAGGAGGCAGCCCGCACCTAACTGGGCCGGCCCGTACCGTGCGCGGGGTGTGCGGCGCGCGGTACGCGCCGACCTGGTCGGTGTATAGGGTTTGCCGCCCTCTTCTCTCCCCCCCATACGTACGCAATACATTGCCGCATCTTCTACTTCTCCTCGTGAGAATCGTCTGTTTTCTCCAAGATCATCACTGTTGTATTCTCATCAATTTTAAAGCGTGCCTCCTTCAGGTTCTATATCAACTCGTCTCCAGGAGTAGATGATTTTAAGATGGTACGGTACGCTGTGGAATAATGAATGCATACCTACTCGACAAAAATACACAATGAGTTTCATAAAACAAACTATTTGGCTTTAGAGGTATTCCTAATTACCAGAGAAGATTATTTGTTCAAGGGAGCCAATTGTTCTTAGTTCTTGGTACCGATTGTGTCAAAAAAAGTTCTTGGTACCGATCCAACCTTTAATATCCAGATCTATCCATATACTGTGGTTTTGTTGCAAGTGGTTTCGTTAGACTGTTCGAAGCAACTATGCGACTTGGGGTTTTTAGATGATCCTCCAAGCAATTTATTAGAAGAATTTTGGGTGCATATAACGATCGAGCTGCGGCACTCGAACTCGTGGGTACGAAGGTATCAATACCCAACCATCCGGGCTAAGCCTTGTTAACATTCAAAAAAAAAAACTCCCTCCACGCATTAAAGAGTGTCTCAAATTTGAATGTATCTACACAACATTTAGTCTAAATATACATCTAAATTTAGACAAATCTAAAATATCATTTTATGGAAAGGGGAAGTAGTTTGTGTTTATGTATTTCGAAGTTTAGAGATCATCTACTTGTGTATTGTTACATTGTTCTACAGCTCCAATTTCAGCTCCCTTAGGCCGGGCAAAAGGCCCCTAAAATTTTCTTTTGGCCCGAGGCCCCCAATTTGTATGAAGGGGATTCGTACCCACAGGGATGTGTAGGTTATGTAGCTGAAGCTAGATTAGTACCAGCAGCCATAGTGATCCCTGTCACATGAATTTCAGTTATCGTTCTCCTTGTAAATATTCGCAAATAAATAACCGCATGCATTCAAATCATCTGCCCAAAATCGACCAAAAATCGCCGCTCACTAAATTCCGGACCACCCTACCCAATCCCCACCAAGGCACCAACCCACCCCCACCGGTATAGGGTAGGGAACCACAAAACTAACTGCATGAAGTAGTGTTTATACTAATTTTTTATACATTTAATTGTTCTCCTTTTTAAATTTTAAGTAGTTTTTCAATTGATACAATGTTGATGATAGATTACCACCTTATATTTTTTTCTTGCATTTACAAATAGTGCACCATTCTACTCAACATTTTATCATGACAAAGACAACAGTTCTAAACTATAACTCCTTTTATTATAGGAACTCTATAAATTTTCCTCATTTTAATTGGAAACTTTTTGCTTGAATGCTTTAGACTAAATGGACTGCATACATATAACAATTAATGTCAAACGAATTATGAAATAACTTTTGGCACTTAGTTGTACTATAGTTTGCTTACATGTTTTTGTGGCTATTATAATAGTATATATAGTTTTCTTAGTGGAGGATTCTACAACACACAAGTCTAGGGTATCTGAAGCTGGACAATACATCAATAGTCAGAGGTGCTAGGCACCCTGTACATCTAAGACAATTCGTGGTAATTCAAGAAAAGGTTAAAAAATTCAAATCTTTTTGGGAACCAAATATGATCAAGTATTGTACTTGCATAAACATATTTCGTGAGGAAATTACTATTATTGTATCGGGGTAAAAAGACAAATTCGAACAAACCCCATGTCCATGTACTATTCAAGCTATACTCGTCATAAACTTGTCTTTTTTTTTGCCTAGGGTACCATGGAAATCATTTCCAGCCCAACCATTTTTATACGAGTACAATACTTGATCATCTTTTGTTTCCAAAAAGAATTGGATTTTTTCAACATTTCAATTTACCACGAATTTTGGGGTTTATAGGTTGCATAGCATATGATTGTAGGCTATTAGAATATTAGAATAGTGTCTAGTCTACTTTGTAATATGATTTTCTAGTGTATTTTATAATAACAGACAATTATACGATGTAAGAGGTATTGACAAGTCTCTGGTCAGTCGCCTCATCTCTCACTTGCTAGTTATCATTGCTCATTTGCTAACTTTTCTCGGCCTTCTCTTTTTTACTTGGCTTAGTTTATCTATTACCGATATAATATGTCTAGTTTGGATGCGATGTTTTTTCCATGTGGATATGCTCTCTTTATTTTAAATATATTTTGAAATGTTAAATAATTCAAAACAAAATGTTACGTGCATATCTTCACATCCTAAAAGCTTATAAAGTTTTTTCATCAAAATCCGACTATTTGTGCTGCTGGTGTAAAAAATAAAAAATAGAAAAGCTTTGGTGACGGAACCTGCTTTTTTGGGTCCACTATTTATGTCTACTAGAAAAGAGAAGACACATATTCTCCAAGTAGTGCCTTGTAGCGTCATCATCCTCTTTCATTTTCTTGAAGGTTTACTTTATTTAGTTATTTTAGAAAAAAGGCTGAAGCTAATACCGACTTTAAAGTAATAAAGTCACAACCAACGAGTTAGATACAACACCACCCCACCACATGAGACATATAGATAGTTCAGGTATCATAAAACATCATACACCAGCGAATACAAAAGAAGCTCGGGCTTATCAAACTACAAGTGGTCAACTACAGGCGCACGCCACACACGATCCTAGTGGAGCCATCTGAGCGCCGCTGCCCGAGGCGTTGCCGGGCAAAGCCCTGGTGGCGAGGCTGCGACCCTTCCTCGATTATTGACCAGATGGCATGGCGGCGGCATGCGGTCAGGTCTCCCCTGAGACAGAGATGTGGGGTGGCTAGGATGCGTCGATGTGCAGGTGGCGTCACTGCTGGGCGGTGTGAGGTTGGCCAGGTATGGGCCCAGATGGGCCTGGGTGGGTTTTGGCATTTCGTGTTGTTGCTCCAGTGGGTGCTCTGTCGACAGTAGAGGAAGTCATAGGCTTCTCCCGCATCATGAGGAACCCTGGGGCAGCATCTCCGAGCATGGTGGTGGTATTCATCTCCTCCGCTAGAGGTGGTCGGCCTGAGGCTGGGTTGTCAGATCGCGAGATCCATCATCTAGTCCTGTGAGTCGGGGAGACATAGTTGCTGGTGAAAACCGAGCCGTCTAGGGGAGTGATGGTGGCGTTCTACGCCATTAACATGATGAAGGCATCCAACCCGCTTGTGCTGCTCCGGGGGGGGGGGAACCCTAGCATCTGTTCTTCCAGATCGGAGTATGGCGGCATTGTGGTGTTGTTTCTCTCTTGGGAGCATCGTTTGAGCAACACTAGATGATAGAGGCTTGAGGAGGAGATGTCAAGTCATGGCTGGATGACAGGTGCTATGCTAAATCATGCCTGTTCGGCGGGTGCTACGCACTACCTATCTTCCATGGTGGTGTCGGTAACATGCCTGGCAAGGGCTCTGAGAATCTCTTCCCTGAAGATGGACTAGTGGTTTGATTGTGGTGATGACTTCTGAAGCGAGTGCATAAGGCGCTCGCCGAGGGGCTTCTAAACCGGTTGTGAGTTCCTATTTTCGCTATAGGATGACTCAGGAATGCCCCCGACTATTTAGTTGGTGGGGCGTTTGTTTCGTTTAGGGCGAGGCACTGATGACATGGTACTTCATCCATTATTGTCAGGTTTCTAGGTGTGAAGTGGTGAATTTTGATGTATGTTTTTGACATATTCTTACTGAATAATAATTAAATAAATATTGTGTGCATCGCTTTGATATAGAAACTGATGCTTTATTCCGTGAACTCCAGGGCCGTGAGTCAGTATCCTGTAACGGAAAAAGACAGCTGCCGCTTCTCCAAAACCCTAGCCGCCTCCACTTCAGCCTCCTCCATAGATCGGTTTCCCCTCCGATCGGCTTCGCCGATGTCGGGAGGAGTGGGGAACCCCATATATGCGTGAAGTTTCCAATAAAAGTAGTGTTTTTAGTTGATTCTGTTAGGATTTTGGTAGTCATCTTCTTGTTGGTTTCCCCTCAATGGAGATGGCATCTTTTGCAATAAGTGATCATCGAGCTTTCGTTCGACGACGAGATCTCCGTCCCGACGTCAATGGTGGTGTTGAAAGAGTACAATCCTCTAGGTATGAGCCTTCAGATCTTGCTTTGCCAGATCGATTTTGGATCTTCTATCGTTGTTGCCGCGAGGAGGATTGTCCTCGCAGTTTTTGTCCCGGCTGCTACGTCCTCGACAATGGTGATTCATATTTTCGGCTCTCCATCGACATCGACAAGGCTAGTCGATTGTTATTCCGTGACATACTAGTGTTGGTACTCTTGCCGATGTTGAATGACTGCTTTAATGGTTGTGCGCGTGCATGCAGCCTTGGCATTGCGGCTCAAATTAAAATTACGAGAGAACCTTCGTTGGTATTTACAGGTCTGTGGTTCATTTTCTATCTTTGGCTGCCTTCAGAAGAGTACAAGATTATGTTCTGGAAGAAGGAAAAATTTGAAGACCTCGAAGAATGGTTAGTATCTTTTAGATTTTATTTTGTAATTATTGGAGTCAGCTCGTGTATCTCTACCATGTAGTATTTATTACTATGAATATATGTGGTATTGGTTGTCAAAAAAAACTGTTGCTTTATTCCTCTTGTCGAAAGAATCTGTCAAAATCATCTGCCTCCGGTTGGCAGAAACACTGACTGAGAGGAAAGGTGAAGCAACAATCGCTGACCTCGACCGATGGTTGTTCTCTTCACGGAGCCTATCCCATATGAGTATGGCTGAAAGTCTTCTACCCACCGGACAATTGTACATATATAAACGCCAATGATCCATCGTACACCAGTTAGGCCTTGTTTACTTATCTGGTATTTTTGGGGTTGGGAGGGGAAAATACCGGCCCACGACCAAATCCCGAAAGTTCCCGAATGGGCTGTTTACTTGTCTGGTTTATTTGGGGAATTTTCCGGCCCATCCCGGATAATCCCGACCCAGTAAGCTCCACGCTCTGGTTTTCTCACCCACGAGGTTAACCTCGTGTTTTTGGTCGTGGAGAGCAGACAGAGAGGGAGGCGACGCAACGGCGGCGATAGGCGGCGGAAAAAGGAGACAGCGGCGGGGACTGAGTGAGCAAACCGCAACGGCGACGACGAGATCCTGCTCCGGCGACTGGTCCCCTGTAAGTCCTCGCGCCTCCTCCCCTTTTCCCCTCCTCCTAGGGTTTCTTGGTGTCAGCCGCCGTCCGTGACGGAGCTCCGGGCGCTGCTGGAGCTGGATGGTGGTTGCCGGCGGAGGGGAATCTGGGCGGTGGCGCTGCTGGAGCTAGATGGTGGTTGGCGGCGGAAGGGCATCTGGGTGGTTGGCGGCGGAAGGGCATTGAGTGCCTGGCAAAGTGTGGAGCTATTACAGAGGAGGAATCTCTCTCTTTCTCCACTATGTCTATCTGTGTTAGTCAAACTAAGATCGCTAGTTAGTACATCAGAAGTGCATTTGTATATATGCTTTCAGATAGGTTTGGTTGGAACTTTATCTGCTTTTAAGCATGACTCTGCTTCGTGCCTAACATTGACAGCTGAGATGCATCGAAACATGATAACAATTCCTTGCTTGGCTAGCTAGTGTAGTGACAGTGTCACTTGGTAACAGCTTGTGTCAACCCAGTCAAATTACTAGTAATTGTTGCATATTATTGTTACTACTATTATGGGAGCCCAAGGACAGGACTAGATTCGAATTATTTGCACAAATATGATTCTAGTATTGCACACGAATATATGTACATCCGTAACTGTATGTCTGTATCAGAATTTGGAAAATCATTTCTGCTATGAAAATCTTAATATTCTTGCGTTAATCTGCACCTGCTACTCATGGTTATTATTCTGCACCTGCTTACCCTTGATCTTCCATCCTAGGAACGGGAAAGTACAAACATAGCAATAGTATATGTTTTATGTACCTCAAATTAAGAAGCAACATGTGTCTGATGTTTGAAACGAAAATACTTGTAGATGGTTCTTTTCTTAAATTCAGAACCAACCTTTATAATTCTATTCAAGATAGCACATTTTGTTTTGTGACATGATATATTGAATAGGCTGACCATAATGCAGTTAGATTTACCTTGCTGCATCGACAACACTATCTTCTCGACTTTTGAACTGAAGTCTTACATAGTCATGCATTGGCATTCAGTTCTCTAGTATTTTGCTTTACAAGATTTAGTCCATGCTCCAAATTACTAATGTGTGCCTACCCAGCCATGAAAAGACTACTGCATTTTGTTATCTTCAGCCCTTTGTGAGTAGGAGTTTCCTCAGATATGATTCAATCATGTTTTGACTAACTACTGTTTACTTGTTAGATTATAGATAGAGGTGAAAATGAGATACATGGTATGTGTATGTACCATTTTACCTTCCTGTGCCTATCGAAAAGTGTTTGACATGCTCGGAATCATGTTTGATGCTTTGGAATGCAATTTGAAAGATCACTAGGTCAGGTTTCACGTCACTAGAAACCATTTTCTGAACATCCTACTGTATATGAAACAGAGCTAGAAAATACTATGGTCGATATGTAGTGTAGCATCATTTTATATGGGAGGCGCTCTAGCCTGCCGTGTTCATATCAGCCTGCGTTTTAAAGTACTCCTACCTGATTATTTTAAAGTAGCTTGGCCAATTCAATCATGTCTGAACTCTGAACCCGACTACTAAAATTATTTGCATGTTCATTCTTCAGTTTGAGTGCCCAGGGATGTAGCTGTGAGATTCAATTTTATAGTATTGTGCAAGAATAACCACTCAAACTGATCAATTTTCCAAGGTTCAAAAAGCGCTAAGCGCTAAGCGAGCGGTGAGGCTCTGCCTAGAGGAACTACTGCTTAAGCGAGCTTAAGCGCCGCTTAAGCGTGCATGGCAAAACAGGCATATGTAAATCTAAAATAGAAAATATTGAATAACCTCACTTAGTTCTGTGTTATTTCTAGTCCAACACAAGGCCCAACATGATGCCTCTTGCTTCTCAGGTCGTAGCCAAACACATGACCCCCTCCAAAAGGCCCAATAACCTCACGCACTGCAAATAAATCGATCTCCTCGTGCTTCCCAGCCTCCCAGATCCCAGGTCATAGCCGCCACTCACGCACGCCCGCCTGTCTCACTTTGATCCCCTCGATCTGGACTAGAAGAGGACGAGGAGAACGAGCTGCTGGAGGAAGGGGACCCTGTCTAGGCGGCCTTGAGGAAGATCTAGAGGGCGGCACGAAAGAGGAGCTTGACCAGTGGCGCGGAGGAGCTCCAGTATTGTCGCCTCTTGCTTCTGCCTCGACGCGGGAGTAGAATTGGGATGCGTACGGAATTCCTAACCCTAACCCTCTTGCTTCTGCCTCGACAACGCGTGAGAGCCCGCCTCCACAGCTCCTCCTCGCTTTTCCTCTCGCTCAGGCCGAAAGCTGAGCGGAAGGGCTCCGCTTAGCTCTAATCTACGCTTAAGCGTACGCTCAGGAACGCTTTTTTGAACCATGCAATTTTCTACTGTTTGGTAGCTTCTGTTACTTTTGACAATTACTAAATTTTACCTCTGCAATGGAACTATCTGTAAGCAATGTATCAATACTAAATTTTACCTTTGCGTGTATTTCTAGCTGGAGGTCCTCTGGCGGCGGCGTGGTTTCCGACGTTCGGTGGCGAAAACTTCTAGTGTTCTTCAAATTGTATGACAATGAGTTTATGGAGACTTGGTTGCTCATCTGTTTGGTTGAGCATTTATTTATATGTGTTTTCTTGTTTGAGAAAATCGCATGACAAATTTGCATGACACGAAGTTTATGTTAAAGCCAAAGTTTTTAATTTACTGATTATCCATTATCACTTCTTAGGATGCAAAGATTGACTTTTTATTATCTGATCACAATCCATCCTCTCGTATCCCCTCTCATCCCCAAAAACAAAGTAACTAGAGGTTGTGGGGAGAGTGTGGGGAAATGAGGGGAAATTAGGGGAAAACTGGGGATTTGGTGAAACGGGGGTTTTCACCCAATCCCCTCTCATCCCCAAACCTCCAGGGGATGGACATACTCTAGGAGTAAACAAGGCCTTAAGGAGCCCCCAACCAGTCACACGGTCACGGCCATGGCTTCCTTCTTCTCCAAACACTCCATAGTTTTCCTCCTTCTCGTAGCCATCTTCCTCGATGTCTCCTCCGCCACGTCCCGCCTTGCCACAGAGGAAGCCGACCCCATGACCCTGCGGTTGATGGAGGGGAGGTTTCAGCGCTGGAAGGCGGAGCACGGCCGGACGTACGCCACGCCGGAGGAAGAGCGCTACCGGCTGCGCGTGTACGCAAGCAACATCCGCTACATCGAGGCCACCAACCAGGACGCCGGCGCCGGGCTCACCTACGAGCTCGGCGAGACCGCCTACACCGACCTCACCAGCGACGAGTTCATGGCCATGTACACCTCCTCGCCGTCGTCCCCGCTCTCGGACATCGACGACCAGGCAATCATCACCACCCGTGCTGGGCCGGTCGACGGCATCGGTGGTGGCCGGTTGCAGGTGTACCTGAACGAGTCGGACGGCGCGCCGGCGAGCGTGGACTGGCGAGCGAGCGGCGCCGTCACGGAGGTGAAGAACCAGGGCCAGTGCGGTACGTACACGCTACGTGGGTCGGATTGGTGGGCCGTCGCCATCCCATCCATCCACATTTTTCCATCGTTGATTTCGATCCGTAGATGCCGAATTTATTATTTTGAGACCTCCCTGTAAACACATGGCTCTCTGCGATCCACATGCTTGCATGTGCTCATGTTGCTGCCTAGCTAGCAGTGTGCTTCATCATTATCCGTAGATAAGTGCTTGCTTAGCTTTCATGCACAGGGTTAATTATTGCATGGTAGCTAGGTTTATCCTCAAATTGAAGTATTGCATGATAGAGATTGGAGAGTTGCGTTGGCACGTCTGTTGGGTCATCTGTATGTATTGACTTACACCATGCAGAAAAGACATAACGCAATCACAACCCCAAGTTTCAAAAACTCTTTTGTAGCTAGCACGCTCAAATATGAGCAGTCCGATCTCAATATTCTTTATCCATAATGAAATGTTTTGAAAAGATGGGTAGATTTTATGTTTGTTTGAAACAGATATGCATAGGAATAGGATCGATAAATTGTCCAATATTTTTTTTTGGTATAATATGGGCTAGAAGCCGGCCGGAGGTGTGTTAATTTATGCAAAATTTAAGTGGACCCTATATTCAGAAATATGAGAGGTTTGAGTGTCAATGTCACCAAAATAGTAGCACAAATCTAAGAGGGTTGTGATAGTATATTTGGGGATACCGAACGATGAGTCGATCATGTAAAGTACGGTGTTGGAACAATCTAAAAGATTCACTAGCTTCTTTTCTGTTGGAGTGCAACTCCTAATATAAATTCTTAATTATTTTTTCCTCCAACAGGATCGTGTTGGGCATTCTCGACCGTAGCAGTGGTGGAAGGGATCCACCAGATCAAGACAGGGAAGCTTGTGTCTCTATCAGAGCAAGAGCTGGTGGACTGCGATACACTAGACGACGGGTGCGACGGTGGTGTGAGTTACCACGCGTTGCAATGGATCACCACCAATGGTGGAATCACAGCCGAGGACGATTACCCTTATACGGCTAAGGACGACATATGCAACACCACCAAGTTGTCGCACCATGCTGCCTCCATCTCAGGCTTCCAGCGTGTGGCGACCCAGAGCGAGGCATCGTTGACGAATGCGGTGGCCATGCAACCCGTGGCGGTGTCCATCGAGGCCGGTGGCGCCAACTTCCAGCACTACTCAAACGGTGTGTACAATGGGCCGTGCGGGACACAACTGAACCACGGCGTCACGGTGGTCGGGTATGGGCAGGATGAGGAGAGTGGAGACAGATATTGGATCGTCAAGAACTCGTGGGGGGAGAAGTGGGGCGACAGAGGATACCTCAGAATGAAGAAGGATATCACCGACAAGCCGGAGGGGATCTGCGGCATGGCCATCCGCCCGTCATTTCCACTCATATGAAACTTGGTCATTCAATGATGCAAGGCGGCCAGTGGGATTGGTTTAATATTGTTTCATGCTAGGTCAAAACGTAGTTAACTTTCCTTACGTGTGCAACACTTACATGGGAGGTAATATATACGTGTACAACTCTTTCTCTCTGGCCTGTAAAAATGGATATACATGTAAACATTTCCAAATAGTATTTCTGAATTTGCTTTTCTAGGAGAGATATGGAAATTACTAGAGTAGTACTTGCAGACTCAACACTTTAATGATTTTCGTACTCCCTCCGATCCGAATTACTGTTCGGGCGAGTGTTATATGTTGTTTTTACAATAACCCCATTGCAAATTCAAAATAATTTTCAATCAGGTCCAAATTTAGAGTCGTCTTCCTCGAGGAGGAGGCCGACGGCGCGGCGCTGCCGTCCGCAGCTCCCCGGCGAGAGGGAGTTCGGGGCGGATCCGCTCGGTGTCGGGAGGCTCCCGCGGAGGGCCCGCCGGCCGATCGCTTCTCCTTTCCCTGCGAAGGAAGGCCTCGTGGGCGACCTCACCGAGCTCCTCTTCCTCGACACCGACTGCGCCGTCGAGGTCGTCCGGCGGCCGTCGAGGTTTGGCCTCCTCTTCCTCGAGACCCACTCCGCCGCCGCTGCGCCGCCTTCGTCCGCGCTCGCGGCCGTCCCATCCGTGCCCCTCGCGTCGTGGACGGGGGACGCGCAGGAGCAGCTCGCAACGGCTGCTGCCGCCGGTCGAATTCGTGCTGCTGCTGCTACATTCTGCAACCAACCCGCCGGGGACGGGGGCCCTGCCGGTGAGAACCTTGTACTCTGCAAAAATGACACCACCTGTTTTTCTTTCATTGCTGCAAAATTACTAGCGCTAGGCATTAACAGATCCAAGATGCAACATGGACATGGTATGCATACCAGAGCTGGACATGGCCGTGAGTAAAATATTCTCAGCTGGAGCTGTTCAGAGAGATACTTCTTACAAATTCGAAGCCATTTCACAAAACCAAATAACAAGGCTCTATCAAATTTAACAGCAGGACCAGCATAATATTGGCGGTTATTAGCGTTCCATATGTTTTAGACCAGCAGAAAAGATGTTGGAAGTAAAGAGCACATGAACAAACAAGGAGTAGTGTTATTACCTGGTTCTTGACAGCCTTGGCCATCTTGCGGAACTCCTGGTTCTTCAGGAAAAACCCTGTGAGCGATACAGAGAAAACATAATCCTCACCTGTACAACGCGTATGGACTTGAGATGGATTGGTGTTCTAGGAGGCAGCATCCCGTGGTCGATCTCGTAGAACCCTCCGGATCACACCAAATCAGCAAATGAAAATCATAATATCAACAACTTGACATGCAGAGGAATGGAGGATTGCACAAAAACCGTATGTCGGAGACCAGCATTACTCACCAGCATGGTAGGGGTCGATGACAGGCGTGGACAGCTCAAGGGCGAGCTGGCAGGTTGGGTCATGGGGTCCTGGCTGCTATCATCCTTGCCACTCTTCCTGTAGCAGAACTTGATCACTTGTGGCCTCTGCAAAAGGTTATGCAGTCTCAGAACAGGCGACGTAGATGTCCTGAAGAAATGACAGAGTACTTACCATTACCAAAGCCATCCTTGTTCTTTTTGACAAATTTCAACATAAACTCATCGCTGAAGTAGTACTCCACCTGCAAATTCGAAACAGTTTACTTTCAGATAATCACACCATTCAGAGTATGGTTTGTGTATTGCGCAAATGCAGGATTAGAAGATGCTTTTGGACACTGACTACAGAGATTGCATTTGTATCTACATATGACACCATGAAGGTGCTAACTAAGGAGAACACAGGAGACTCAGCATTCTTACGAGAAACAAAAATCAGACGGTGACCGGTGTACCTGCTTGACGATCTTGTCGCGGAGCTCATCGGTAAGCACCACACTGGATCTATAGGTACAGAAGGGTTTAAACAGCACAGGCAGCTACGGACCAGAGAACTTATAGGAGTGGACATTGTAGAGGTTGTTGGGCTCCTTGCTGAACTGCACCTTGATGTTGCTGTTGCCGAACTGCTTGATCAGGAAGCAGTTGTTCTTCTTGACAAGCTCCCAGACCAGAGAACCCGGAAGGGTAGTCATTTCCTTTCGCCTAAATCACCAAGATAAAAACAAAAAAGTTAGGAACTGGGTAGTAAGTAGCGCAAGGTGAGAAACATACATGAGTAAGGCAACATTTCACAACTTGCAGTGAAAATGGGTGGTTTGTTGCCAATGTAAGTTGGATTACAACAAGATGGTACATAGCAATACAGCAGCGTTGTGAAGCTTTTGATTTTACAACTTTGAATGTATCCTACTGATAACAATTGGGAGTACCTTGATGTGTCACTAGAATTCCCATTCCAGGAGCCAAGCCATGCAGCGAGCACCCATTCCTTCCTGGCACATATCATCCAAGGAGAGGCCGACTTAATAACCTGTAGATGTGGATTGTACTCAGTACTTTGTCAGTTTTTAATCAACTTACTGAAACAATTTGTGGAGATATGCATATGTGTCTAAATCTTTCACATTTATTGGTAGTTACCTGTATTTCATCAAAGCAAGTAGGGAACAAATGTGTTATCTCTAACTTCTAGCTACAGAAACTTTATGGTTGTAATGACTCTGGTCTATCTTTTCTGCAGCTCGCCCAGTCCACAATAGGAGAAAATGGTCCTCCTCTTTGATATCAATTTAACTCCTCCACAAGAACGGGATGATGCAGGGAGGGATCTGGATCTTGACTTCAGTCCGCATACTCCAGAACATGCTACTCAGCTAGGACATGTTCCAGAAGAAGAACACCAAGAACAAGAACATGCTGCGAAGCCAGACCAGATTCTAGAAGAAGAACAAGAACATGCTGCGGAGCCAGACCAGATTCTAGAAGAAGAACAAGAACATGGTGTGCAGAGGCACCATAAAGATATGTCGGAGAGTTATAAATTTGCTGCATATATTGCACTGAAAGCTCTAGGCAATGATAGACCCGTGGTGAAGGCGGATAAAGAAATTGTCGACGAAAGGGTGACATAGGCATCCCAAATGGGCCTGCCGAATATAGTACCCGGGGTTTATTGAAGGCCCACTACCCGAAGAATAAGAAGACTCGAGAGCCCAAGATGTATTTAAGGAAAAGATAGAGTTGTAATAGGAAGTGTTATTTGTAATCCGGCGGGATGAGTTAGAAACCATCCCGGACTCTGTAATCCTTGTATAGCACGAATCCCTCGGCTCCACCTATATAAAGGGGAGTCGAGGGACGAGAAGATCATCGAATCATTGTCTGCAAACCCTAGTTTTCATATTCGTCGAGCACTTTTCGGCTGAAACCTTCGAGATCTACTTGCCCTCTACTTCTAACTAAACCCTAGCCTACAATCCATAGGCATTGACAAGTTAATCCTTTGTCAATTGGCGCCGTCCGTGGGAATTAGAGGCGTAAGGAGCTGATCTCGATGGCACGTTCAAGATCTTCGACATCGTCAACCGGAAGCAATACTATGGATCGAGGTAAACAGATCGCTGCTGGTCTTGTTGATTTTGTTCCTCACCCACCCTCCCGTTTGGATGCATATGCGTATCTGGCGGAGCCCTTGGAGATGACGTTCGGAAGATTCCACTTTCGCGTCGAGAAGGAAGGATCGTATCGTGTCGAAATTCCGATTTCGTCGGGATCGTCGGCGGTCGATTCTGATTTTTCAAGCTATGCATCGTCAACCGAGTCGAAGAAGAAACTTCGGCAACACGTTACGTCAGCATCGAGCAAGAGAGAAACTCGCCAAGATCTTCGAACAACGCATCGTTTGAGTCATCCGCGGACTCATATATAAGCGATGGCTCAAGCGATGTCGACGGCTACGACTTCATCGACAAATCTCTCACAATGGGCAAGGTCTTCGTCAATCTCAACAATGATGTCACCGAACCCAACATAGATCCGAGTACAAAATATCATCGGATTTATGCTATCGAAGATCAAGAGGAAACATCGGAGGCCTTCGACGAGTTGGGAAATCCTTTTGTCGATCCCTCGGATCTAAGGAGAGGTATGGGCACTAAATATGTCGGGCCCACACCACGCGTCGAGTTCAACTTCCACAGGCAGCTCGGGATAGAGCGGCAAAAGCCATAGATGGTTCGGAACCAATGACGACGACAGCTACAGCTCAAGAACCGCAAGCTTATCAATATATGCTCGCACGAACCGCCCGAGAAATAGAAAAACAGCATGCCTGAGTTGAACAGGAGAAAGGAGGCAGCTTCGCATCCAAGCAGGAGAAGGGCAGATCTAAGTGGACAATCTAGAGTTTCGGGTGATAGCCACAGGGAGGCTCGGAACAGAGGAAGATCAAGGTTACAACACATACCCGGCGTAAAGAGAGTTCTTGGTTCAAAACCTCGACATGTCTTTTATGTCGATAGATACAAGGGGAAATATTATCCCTAAGACACCGAAGCTGGGTATATGGCGACACAAGCTTACATCCTCGCACCCAGGCCACCCCCAGGAGATCCAAGGGAAACATTATACAACATGGCATTGGCAGGAGTTGGAGCTATGGGGACAGCGTTCGTAGCAACGCCTCCCGAAGGAGCGGCAAGGCAAAATAGTCCACGACCTGCGGCAGCAACGGCGGCAGCTCCGGAAGGACCAAGTGGAGCAAGAGACACAGGAGTACAAGCGAGGGTCGATAGAGCAAGGCAAAGCCGAAGAGATCATCGGCAGTCCCCGGAGCTTAATGACGAGGATATGTGCGGTCTACCGTGCTTCACGAGAAGAGTCCGAAAAACTCGAGTCCCCTCGAGATTCAAGTTACCCGATCACTTCAAAAAGTTCGACGGCTTGCAAGATCCGGCGGACTGGTTAATTGATTACCTCAAGACGGTGAAGCTAACTGGAGGAACTAGAGCAACGGCGATGCAAAGTATTCAGGTGCACTTAAGTGGAGCCGCACGATCTTGGATCAAAAAACTTCCGCCAGGATCCATCGACAAGTCGGGAAAGTTTCGAGGACATATTCGTCAAGAACTTCAGTCCACATGCAAGAAGCCTCGCGTCGTTAGAAGAGCTGAGGGCGTGTCGGCAAAAGCCGGATGAGTCAATGAGAAAATACATCCAAAGATGGAACATCATAAAAAACTCGGCAGAAAATATATCCGACGAGAGAGCAATAGATGCGTTTGTCGCGAGAATCAGGCGTGGAGATTTTGTCGAGGACTTGGGAAGGACCAATCCAAAAACAAGTATCCGCGTTGATGGAGATAGCAAATAGATGGGCAGCACGGAGAAGACGCTGTCCACAATAAACGACACAGGTCGCCGAAGGAGGACCGTGGTCGAAATTATCGACGAGGCGACGATTTCCTCGGCAGTATCCGAATTATGACGCCCCAGTGGCAAATTTCGGCAGGATTTCGGTCAAATACAGGAGGAAGCAACAGAGACGATTATAGAGAAGCAATGAGCAGCGAGGCGATAATAGGGACGACTCCCGCAACATGCAAAATAGTGGGCCAAGGTTTCCACGACCTTTTGTGTCTCCCGAAGAAATGCTGAACGGACCGTGCCAGATGCACTTCTTCCTCGACAGCAATGGGAAAAGACAGTCAGGACACCTGCGGAAAGATTGTCGAAATTTTCAAGCAATGTTCAGATGTGCAGAAAACGCTCACGCACGAGCAGCACAAAGAAACCCTCGGGAGCCTAGGAGCGAAGTTCATCTACCGCCACCTCCCGCGATTACAGAAGGCAATCAACACCAGCTCAGAATAGCGGCAGCACCTGCACCACCACCCTATGTTGATCCTAACTCCAACGGAGCAGTGTCGATGATTCAAAAGGGAAGGCCATCCAATAGAGCTCAAAAAGTAATCTCACGACAGTGTTTATGGCAGAGAAAATGCCTCCACCAACAGCTTGAGTACCTTAATTGGTCAGGACAAGACATCGGTTTCACAATAGCAGCATCACCCGCAACAAGTTCCTCGACCGCAGGCGGCCAGCACTTATATTGCCAGCAGTTATCGCAGGATTTGACGTTTCTCGAGTATTCATAGATGGTGGCAGCAGCTTAAACCTTATGTATGCAGATACATTGAGAAAGATGAACATATCCTTAGCAAACTTGAAGCCAACGGACACAAGGTTTCACGGCATCACACCGGAGAAACCAAGTTACCCATTGGGGAAGATCAACCTCGACGTTCGCTTTGGAACCCGAGAAAACTATAGAATCGAGAAACCGGAGTTCGAAGTCGTGGATTTTCCATCGCAGTACCACGCTTTGTTGGGACGACCAGCATACGCTAGATTCATGGCGATACTCACACTATACATACCTGTTATGGAGATTGCTCTGGACCCAAGGGACCAATCACGGTCAAAGGGAGTTTCGCCTTAGCCGATAAGTGCGACAAGGATTTCCATCGGTTATCGAAACCTTCGGGATGCAAGCTGAATACTTGGCGTCGAAAAGCATGACCGATTACGACGTACCGCCGTACGTCGGAAGGCCAAACAAAGAATCAACTTTCAACGCAGAGAAAATTCTAAGGAGGTGCAGATTCACCCGACAGATCCAAAAAGACGACATCCATTGCAAACAACATGGATATCGCATAGGAAAGCGCGCTCGTCGAGTTCCTCCGTGAGAACTCGGAAAATCTTCGCATGGTGTCCAGCCGACATGCCAGAGTACCTGTGGAACTTGCCGAGCACCACCTAAATTTGGATCCAACAATGAAACCAATCGTACAACCTTTGCGGCGTTTTTCGGAACCAAACCGCAAATCCATGCTATCGAAATAAATCGACTAGAGGAAGCTGGTTTTATCGTAGAGATATCTACGTAAGCCACATGGGTAGCTAACCCAAAGGATGGTGCCAAAGAAAAACACGACAGCTCCTTCGCATGTGCGTCGACTTCACGTGTCTCAACAAACATTGCCCTAAGGATCACTTTCCTCCCAAGGATCGATCAAATCATCGACTCCACGGCAGTTGTGAACGTCTTTCCTTTTTGGATGCATACTCTGGTTATAACCAGATCAGATTAAAAGAAGAGGATGAAGCCAAAACAGCGTTTATTACACCTTACGGCGTGTTTTGTTACAAGACAATGCCCTTTGGTCTAAAAAATGCGGGAGCAACATATCGTAGGATGATGCGTATGTTTAGCAACACAGATCGGGAAAACGTGCAAGTGTACATTGATGATGTCGTCATAACATCAAAAAAGGGGACAACGCTGATCGAGGATCTCAAAGAAACTTTTGACAACCTCGACAAATTCTCGCTCAAGCCGAACCCGACGAAGTGTTCTTTGGCGTCCCAACAGGAGAACTTCGGGGTTTCTAGTTTCAGCAAGAGGGATTGAAGCAAATCCCGACAAAATACAAGCCATAGTAACAATGAGGAAGCCAACGAAGTTGAAAGAAATACAGCAGACTAACCGGACGAGTCGCAGCTTTGAGCAGATTCGTCGCTGTGTTAGGAGAAAAGCGTTACCATTTTATGCGCCGATCAAACAAGGAGATAAATTCCAATGGAACGAAGAAGCCGATAGAGCTTTCGAGGATCCGAAGCGAAAATATCGACACCACCAATCCCGGTGGCTCCAAAGGAAAAGGAACCTCTCCCGTCGTATATTGCAGCCACACCCCAAGTGGTTAGCACGGTGTTAGTTGTCGAAAGAGAAGAAGAAGGGAAAATCCATGGAGTACAACGACCAGCATACTTCGTGAGCGAAGTCTTGTCTCCTCAAAACAAAGGTACCCTCGCACTCAAAAGCTAGCATATGGAGTGTTCACGACAAGCACGAAAATTGCGCCACTATTTTTCGGCACACCCGATCATAGTGGTCAATGAAGCTCCTTTGTCAAATATACCGAACAACCCAGAAGTTACTGGTCGTGTCTCCCTTTGGGGAATAGAACTTTCCCTCGGGACATCACGTATGAAAAAAGAAAAGCAATAAAGTCGCAAATACTACCGGACTTCATCGCAGAGTGGATGGAGTTGCAAAATACAGGACCCCGCATTTATCGAGAACCCGGACTATGAACTTTGATGGGTCCAAGAGACTAGAAGGGGCTGGCGCAGGAGTAGTACTCATATCACCTGAAGGCGACAAATTGAAGTACATCCTTCGGATGACGTTCCCTAACGCGTCTAACAATGAAGCGGAATATGAGGCTCTCATACACGGGATGAAGATGGCGAAAGACTCGCGGAGCAACTCGATTAAAAATCTTTGGCGATTCACAGCTGGTAGCTCAGCCAGTTATGAACCAATGTGACGCAGTCAATGATAGCATGATGGCATAAAAGGAGGTGTACAATGAGCTCGAGAAGTTGTTCGATGGATGCGAAGTAAATCATATTAGTAGATTGAGCAACGACGAAGCCGACGTTTTGGCAAACATCGGGTCGCAGTGCCTTGCAGTCCCGCCAGGCGTATTTTGGGAAGAGATAACAGAGAGATCCACCGAGTCGACAAAATTAAAAAAGAAGGAGAAGAAACCCTCGGGGGCTACCAAGGAGAAGCAAGAGGAAGAAGAAGAAGAGCAAGACCTGGGTCATGGTAATACAAATACCATGGATGCAGCCATACATATCATATATAATCAGGAAAGAAATACCCGATGATCCAGTCGAGGCAAGGCGAGTAATTCGACGATCCAAAGCTTTCACAGTGGTTAAGGGAGAATTATATAAGAGAAGTATTTCAGGCGTCTTGCAAAGGTGCGTCACACCCGAAGAAGGAAGAATAATTCGAAGGACGTACACGAAGGAATATGTGGCCACCACGCAAGTAGTCGAGCTATCGCAGCCCAAGGTTTTTCGGGCAGGATTCTACTGGTTAACAACAATCGAGGATGCTAAGGACATAGTACGAACTTGCGACGCGTGTCAAAGGTTTGCCGCAAAACCTCACTCTCCAGCAGCAGAGCTAGCACCAATACCTTTGTCGTGGCCCTTTGCACAATGGGGACTCGATATGGTGGGCAAGTTACACAAATCATGGCCAGGAGGAAAGGAGTACATGCTAGTAGCTGTCGACAAATTTACAAAGTGGATAGAAGCGAAGCCGATAAATTCACCAGACGGAGCATCGGCAGTAAAATTCATACAAGGCCTCGTCTTCAGGTTTGGAGTGCCCCACAGCATCGTCACAGACAACGGCAGCAACTTCACATCCAATGAATTCAAAGACTATTGCAAAGAGGTGGGTATCAAGCTGAATTTTGCGTCGGTTGCACATCCTCAAACCAATGGGCAAGTCGAGAAAGCCAATGGCATCATCTCGCAATGGCATCAAGAAACGTCCGTTGGGACCTTTAGAAAAAGCTCGACATACCTGGCCTCGAAGAATTACCAAGTGTGCTGTGGAGCATCCGAACAACACCAAATACGGCGACACAGGAAACCCCGTTTTTTCTGGTTCATGGCGCGGAGGCAGTACTTCCAATAGAAATAGAGCACGACTCCCCTAGAGTGACAGCATATGATGAAGAAGCTTCAAAGATAGCATTGGAAGACGATGTGGACGCACTCGACGAAGCTCGAGACGAAGTACTATCTCGCGTAACCAAATATCAACGGACTTGAAGAATTACCACAGCCGACGTCTCGCGGCCAAGATCTTTTCGGTGGGCGACCTAGTTCTTCGGCTCACGCAAAAAAGTCATGAAAAACTCGAGTCACCATGGCTTGGTCCTTACATTATCACGGAAGTAATCGGAGGAGGAGCATACAGGATAAAGGACAAGAAGACAGGGTGGAGGAGCCAAACCCCCGGAACGTGGCGCAACTCGAGCGGTTCTACGCCTAGAGTCGAAATATAGTCCTTGTAAAACTTCAATGTACCGAAACGCCCACGAGTTTTCGGACGCACTCTTTTCCTTTTTCGGGCACCGAGTGGGGCCGGAAAAGGTTTTTAATGAGGCGGGCTCGTGGTGCTGCAATATAATAAAGATAGTGGAGATATACTTCTTATTTTTCGACACGCTCGGGGCTCAAACGCCCAAGCCTCAAAATACATACAATATAGATTCACTGAAATATTTCGCCTTGGTACATTAATACCTCGCCAAATATAAAAAATAAAAAAATCGGGAGACAGCAATCATAAATATAGTGTACACATCAAAAAACATAAGTGCCTTGGTTTAAAAACCTCGCCATGCAAACATAGAACTTCGACATCAACGATACTCAAAATGGGCAATCTACCCAAAGAACAAACAAAGAGGTCTTATTCCAGCAGGAAAAATAGATTTCAAGGAAGGAAAAATAGTGTAATCTTCAGTGCTCGGGGCTTCAACAACATAGAGAACCTCAAGCAACACACAATGAGTTCCTTCGGAAATATGAGATACAAGATGTCTAACATGATACAAGTCAATGAAATCCCAAGATAGTATCTACCGACAAACCCCCGGTTGTTTTGTGTTCAAGCATAAGAACCCTTGGTAAAGAATTCGGAGTCCATCCGAAGAAGTTCATCTATCATCGACTCGGCCACAGGAGCTACCATGGCATCGATTGAGTCAATATCATTCTTTCGACGCGTCTTCTTGGCCGCACAACCAGCAACAATCTTCGTCGAGTCCAACTTTGGGTAACAAATGTTTATCATAATCATGGCAAATCTCGCTCCAGCAGAGTGAGTTGAGCCCGCACAAAGTTATGGATGCGAGGAGCATCTCTGAATACTTCCAATAGTTCGGGAAGAGTTTTGGAACCTCGTTTCGCGGAAACAGATTCCTATAGACAAGGGTTAATGTCGACGTGCAAAAGCCGAGAAAATCGCGCACCTGGCAAGCACGATCTTGGAACCTAACAATTTGTTGGGTTCGTTCGGGAGTGGCCCGAACAAACACCCATGATTAAGGGAGAGATTAACAAGAAGATTTGTCCTCTCATTTACTCTCTGATCTTCGGCAGCAGAATCAAGAACTGAGCCTGATAAAAGCGACAGAGCAAGAAATTGGAAGAAAGGCACAGCGAGATAAAGAAGAGGCATCAAAAGAAAGCAAAAACGTACCTAGCATATATGTGCTAGCTTCTAGCATTAGCTCAAGCATACTATTTTCTCGGGTTGTGGCTCCCTTTGCTTCCAAGACAAGCAAGCATCCCTAGCAGCCACAGCTTCTTCGGCTTGATGAAGAGCAAGTTTTTCTCCTTCAGAAGCTTTTCGAGATTGTTCCATCATGGCCAAAGTTTGTTTCTTCATAAACTGAAGTTGTTGTCGAAGTTCTTGCAAATCTTCCGACAAACGTCCGCTCGATGAACTCTCGAGGAAATGGTGGTCGACTAGTATTTTCTTCGAGAAGGAAGATGCAGGTGAAGCAGCGGCAGAACAAGGAGGAGTCGAGTAGTTATCAAATATTAACTGGAAAAGAAAGGCCCGTGATCAATGAAAAGCACGAAGGGATATTTCATTACTTGCTAGAAAATTTACATGGGTATTACAAAAGAAAGTTCTCCAGGAGGACTACGTGAGTAATTGTCGCCAAGGCTAAAATGGCGACAAGAGCAAAAGAAATAGGAAAAGAAACAAGGAGGCATGCAACTAGACCTCCGGCCTCGAGGAGCTGGGAGTCGAAGTTGGCTTAATCCCGAGATACGCCAAGATTTTCTTCGTATTGGGCTTGGCCGCCTTCATCGCTGACTTCCACCTCGACTCGCTCTATCCGATCGGTGTCACCAACCTTCATCCAAGCTGAGAGTCCGTCGGCTGTCGACAACTGTAGCAACAAGTATTTTCAATGCACCACCTTCATATTTTCATGGCGCATCTTCAGCCCAAGATCTTCTGATGTATTGAAAAGCTTGGCAAGGTCAAGGAAAGTCGAAGGTTCCTCTTTCTTCGGGAAGAAGTAGGGGAACAACGCCGACAAAGCCCCACTGGCATTGGTCACGCCTTCACGAATTTCGCGTCCATGGAACTCTAGAAGAGAAAGTGCGTCGAGGAGAGGGTCATTGACAGGTTTCTCCAGATCAAAATCTTGGTTGGTTTGGGCTGCCACATAAGACAGAACATTAGTCGAAAACCAAGAAACAAGAAGTACAAACAAAACAGAAGAGACAAGAGATATTACTCAGCGTACGTCGACTTTGCGAATTCAAACGCTTGATGATCCCTTGTTCTCGTGCAGCCTGTGCAGATTTTTGCTCGTGCAAGGCAGATTCAGCATCTTTGAGCCTTTGCTGCAATTCTTCGACACTAGCAGCCTTTGCTTTGGCATCATCGCCTTCAGCTCGGCTTCGCTAGCGGCAAGCTCAGCTTTCTTGCGAGCCGTTTCACTTTTCTCAAGATTCCGAGAAAGTGTCTCAGGCACGTTCGTTAGCTTCTGCAAGTTTTTCCGTCGAGATGCGGAAAAGAAAAAGAAGAAAGATCAGAAATAGCGACAAGCGTGTGGTGTAAAATACCAAGGAAAAACAAGAAGTGAAAAAGTCGTACCTTCGGCTCTGCTGGCATACTCGCGGTACCCAATAAATTGGGACCCGATGCGGATAAGATCCTTGATCATAGGCTGTCAAAGAAGGAGAAAAGAAGGGGAAAACATCGGCATTTAAAAAAAAAAAGGGGAAGGGTCCACAAAAGCAAAGATAGAAGAAATATAGACATTGACAAACTTACATCATCCAAGAGCTGCGACGAAGAGCTGCCCAATTGAGGAGTAGGCTCAATGATCATTTCAACCCTTGCCCTTTTTGGTGAAGGGACAAGGGGGCTTGATGGTGGCGTAGTGTTGACGACGTTTTGCCGAGGAGGCGACGTTTCATCTCCTTCAACTAGCGTGTCGGAAACAAGTACAGCTTCGTGACGTGCTGGTCCGAGGAACCACGTCGTGGATCGGTACTTCTTCTTCCTCATCACTAGTGAACAAAAATCGACAAGATAAAAAGCAAGACAAGATAAACCCTTCGAGTACATAAAAAAGGGGAGGAGAGATAAAAGTCGACTTACGAGCTGATGAGGGATTCAACATAAGGATCGTAACCTGCCTTCGGATGAGAAGGAACAACTTCTTCAGCCTTAGACATGCCAGAATCTTCGGCATCAGTCCTTTTCCTTTTGTTCCGTGGAGAAACAGCAGGAGGAAGGGATTCAGTCGATTCACTGGCTTCAGACTCAACCTCTCTCTCATGAGAAGCCGCAGATTTGTGAGAACCCGCGACGTCACTTCCAGGAACAGAAGAGCCTTGAGTATCTTCGGCAACAATACCCATTTCTTCGACTTCTCCATCCTCGAGAAGAGGAGGAAGGGAAGCCATAGTAGGGTGATTCTACAACAAAATAGCGACAGAGAGAAAAATAGCGAGATATTAATACAATGAGATGCAGGAAAAATTCAGAACAAGATAAAAAATTCGAGAAGGCAAAATACCTCGGGGAGAGGATTAGTGGAGCTGTAGGGTTCCACGCGACAAGAGGAAGGAATAGGATCCTTCTTACTCAGCGAGGTAATTCTTCGAACAAGCTTCTCCAAGTCCTTCACGTAAAGATCATTGGAGAGCCTATTGGCGTCATTGGCACCGAATACGTCCAAAGGGGATTTTTGCGAGCCCGAAGAGGCTGCACTCTAATCCTAAGAAAATAGGTCGTGATTTGGACACCGCACAACTCTTTTCCTCGAGTATTTTGGAGCTGATGAACACGAGTCATAAGAGCTTCGTCGCCTTTCTTTCTTCTTCGGAAGCTTCGGCGTCCCGAGAGTGGCGGCGTTGAATCTTCGCGTTTCCGTCGAAGGGAACTATGTTGTGTTCCACGGAGTTGGCGCTTTCTTCGTGTATATAGAGCCACCTCTTGCGCCATCCTTGGACAGAGTCGGGAAATTTGACGTCGAAATAATCGACATCGGTTCGGACACAGATAACTACGCCACCTATGTTGTAGGTGGCGTTGTGAGCGCCATTACGGCGAAGGCAGAAAATGCGTTTCCAGAGAGCCCAATTGGGAGCAACTCCAAGAAAGCATTCGCAAAGTGTGATAAAAATAGAAATGTGAAGAATGGAATTGGGGGTCAGCTGGTGCAGCTGAATCCCATAGACAAAGAGAAGACCGCGGAGGAAATCATGGATTGGGGTAGAGAGGCCGCGGATAAGATGATCAACAAAACTAACCCGATACTCCATTGGAGGCTTGGGATAGCTTTCTTCACTGGGAAAGCGGATGGCGTCTTCTTTCTTCATCAGGCCGAGCCTTTTCAAGCATATTGACGTCTTGATTGGAGATTTTGGATCTCTCCCACTCAAGATCTTCAGCGGCCATCTTGGACTCTGGAGTGCTGTGGCGAGTCAAACGCGCACGCGGTGGCATCCACGGCAGCGGATTGAGCAATGTATGCGAGTGCGGGAAATCGGCGAAGATTGGGCGCAGGGGAAGATTTGCGAAGAGACACAGGTGAGCGGCGCAAGCAAGAGGATGAACGGAGGTGGAAGATAGGTTTATATAAGAATTAGGGGTCGCAGTGTACCGTTGGATGAGGAAATCGTGTGGTGAGAATGGATCTTCTAGATTCAAGGGCAAAAAAGTATTTTCACTGAGATAGGCGTTACTGTACGTGCGCCAGAAAAGCGGAGGACGTGTGTCCCCCACTTGCACGACGTGTCAACATGGTGGGAACGATGGACCCACAAAGCAGTAAAAATTTCGACCATTGATAGAGTTGAAGAAAATTTGACAAGGGAAAATATGTCGACAAGAAAAAGGAGAATGGCGACAGGATAAGTTATTTGAATGCATCGGGAGCCTTTGGTCAGAAACAAGTTTTTGCCCAAATGCTCGGGGGCTACTTTGACAAATAGTAAAATCTCGAGTATGACAATATAGAAATGTTGAGCCTACAACCAAGCACAAGTTCTTGGCTGTAGCCTCGGGGGCTACTCCCATCGGGAGCGCTGTTCGCGCACCCGAGAAATATAAAAAAAAAAAAAAAAAAAAGAGAAAAAAGAAAGAGAGAAGAAGAAGGAGGAAAGAATATCAGGAGATAATGGCAATATAGCGACAAGGTGGACTAAAATGTTGAGCCTACAACCAAGCACAAGTTCTTGGCTGTAGCCTCGGGCTACTCCCATCGGGAACGCTGTTCGCGTGCCCGATGAAGTTAACAAAGGAAAAATAAAACGAGCAAGAGAGTATATTTCGAGTTATAATTAACTCTACATATACTCCCATCGGGAGAGCAATATAAGTCATATTTGACTCGATAAAATGTGCCATTCCAACAGCCGGAAAAGCACTCGACAATATATTCTCGTAACGCCAAAGTTGCGATCAATTTCTGAATGCCGCAAATTTGCGAAGGTAAGACCCCGTAACTATTCTCGCTGGGCGTGGCATCGCCAAAGACTCGCGCTCGCTACTTTTATCCGTATCAGCAGATGCGAAGAAAATCCTAACGGACGCGTTAGGTACTCGATAAATTCGACCGGGACTCGACTGAATGGTAAGACCTTAAGCGACACCCGTCGAAGTTTACACCCGCATCCCGAGATCATGTCCAGGGACGTGATTTTGAAGTAGGTTGTTGCGGATTGCCACTAGAGCAGTTAACTAGTACCTGATCCGTCAGATGAACTAGCCCCAACTACCAATATCCCTGTACAATATAGAATTTTATGAGAAAAAGTACGAAAGTTAGAGTTTTCGAGTAAAAATAAACAGTAGAGATTTTCCCTGATTCTATGATTCAAGCAAAATCTCGGGGGCTACTGACATAGGCATCCCAAATGGGCCTGCCGAATATAGTACCCGGGGTTTATTGAAGGCCCACTACCCGAAGAATAAGAAGACTCGAGAGCCCAAGATGTATTTAAGGAAAAGATAGAGTTGTAATAGGAAGTGTTATTTGTAATCCGGCGGGATGAGTTAGAAACCATCCCGACTCGTAATCCTTGTATAGCACGAATCCCTCGGCTCCACCTATATAAAGGGGAGTCGAGGGACGAGAAGATCATCGAATCATTGTCTCGCAAACCCTAGTTTTCATATTCGTCGAGCACTTTTCGGCTGAAACCTTCGAGATCTACTTGCCCTCTACTTCTAACTAAACCCTAGCCTACAATCCATAGGCATTGACAAGTTAATCCCTTGTCAAAGGGTGCCTAAAGTTCCACTAAACAAAAGGGGTACATTGAGGGCGCTAGCAAGGTCCCTTGATGTCCCTTTCTCGACACTTCAAAGACGGTTGGCATGGGGCGATTTAAGGCGCCATACTAATAGTCTGAAGCCATATCTATCTTTGGAAAATAGACTCAGAAGACTTCTATATTGCATCTCAATGATAGATGAACCATCAATAACAGATGCAAAGCTTATCTTCAAAATGATGGGGAACATAATGCATATGGATGAGAAATGGTTTGATATGACAAAGCGTAATCGAACATATTACCTAAGTCCAGAAGAACCAGATCCAGTTCGCACTATCCATAACCATAACAACATCGGTAAGGTGATGTTCCTAACTCTGGTTGCAAGACCAAGATTTGATGCACAAGGTAATATGACATTTGACGGAAAGGTCGGAATTTGGGCTTTTGTCGCAGAGGATGTGGCCAAGTACAACTCAAAGTATCAGACAAAAGGCGATTTGAAGCTAAAGAATCTCAATGTTACTAGAGACGTGATGCGGGAATACCTCTGTGAGAAGGTAATTCCAGCAATTGTTGAAGTATGGCCCGACGATAGAGACGTGGGAACCATATGGATACAACAAGACAATGCAAGAACACATGTTCCGCCTGATGATCCTATTTTTCAAGCCGCTGTAAAAGCTTCAGGATTGGATATTAGGTTGACTTTTCAACCTCCTAACTCCCCGAATGTGAATGTTCTGGATCTCTGCTTCTTCAGTTCAATCCAATCCTTGGCATTTGAGAGTGCACCTAACAGCCTCAAAGAACTGATAGAATCGAGTAGAACAAGCTTACGATGCATATGACGTGAATACACTTGCCAAAGTGTATGTCACCTTGCGCTCTGTCCTTGTGCAGATTATGAAAAACCAGGGTGGAAATACATACAAGCTAATTCACATGGGCAAGGACAAACTGATAAAGGAGGGAAACTTGCCTGACACACTAGAGGTTGATAGCGAATTATATGAAGAAACCTTAAAGTTGATAGAGGAATATGAGAAGCAACTAAAGGAGGAAGAGGAGACAAAGATCAAGGTTGCACAAGCAAAGAAAACATCAAAGAGAAAAGGAAGATCCCAATTAATTGTGGACGATGACACTATTATCGCAGCAAAAGAATATAGCACATGGTTGAAGGACCCATCAAGCATTATCCGTCCATCGCATCGAGTCAAGACTGTATGTCAATGTCCTATTGCTTGTAATTATCTGTATTAAGATAGGTCTAAACTGATGTATCTTACTCACAGAATTTTATGTCTACTATTTACAGAAACTTGACCTCATCCGGGAAACACAAATAGGCGAATTTGAAGCTGCAATACAACCAAGAATAGAAGAAGAGAAGCCTAAGCAGGAGAAGAGGAAGGGAAAACAACCAATAATAGAAAAAGAGAAGCCTAAGCAGAAGAAGAGGAGAAGAGGAACAAGAGGTGTAAATTATAAGCATGGCATATTGCAAACAGTTGTAAATTATAAACATGGCATACTGCAAACAGTTGTAAATTATAAACATGGCATACTGCAAAAATTTGTAAATTATAAACAATTGTAAATTTATCAGAAACACTTATTGCATCAGCTCTCCCAGCTTTGCTTAGTGGTCTGTCATGATCTGAAAATAAGGGCAATGTAAGCTGCTGCTTTCGGAAAAAAAAATGCAGAAGGCCAGAGACCACAAAGAAGAACTCTAGGTTTCTTGAAGCAATACAGCTGCATCAGAGTAAGGCAGCATGTAACAGGAATAAACGCAAGCACTTAGCGGGCCAGAAAGCATGCAACCCAATATATTTGCGAGCTTATGCTGACAAGCGCATCATGTTAATCATTTGGCACACAAGCAGGGCATCAGATAAGTTGCTCAAAAGACAAATGAGAAACAAGCCATTGATCGATGGTGCACACAGTTACCTGCACTGGGGCACATTTTTATGTTCAAAATCTTATTACTCGGAGTAAGAAAATAAATGTGTCATATTTATGATGTCCCTCAATTGTTTCTGGAGCCCCTATCCTTTCTATGTAGGCAAGAGATTACAGTACAAGCTAGCACAAACTCGCAAATGCAGAGCGCATTATAATCTGTCACTAGAATGGAATGGCGGCCACAAGCACAAATGTAATGCTTCCTTGACAGGACCACGGTTCATCAGTAATATTGGGATCAGCACAAGCTTCCAACAAGCACTTGATGCAGTCAGCTAAGCCATCCATTACAGCTATTGGTAATGGAGTTTCAGGGCTACCAGCATTGACATCAAGCACCGCGTAAGGGACTAGGAGAACCAGCTGCAGTTTACTCTAGCTCTTGATGCTACCGAAAAGACTTTAATCCGAAAAAGAAGTGAGTTATTATTCAGAGTACATGTTCAGTATGCAGCAATCTGCATTTCTTCAGGTTAGAAGGGACTACACGAGTATGTAGCAATCTGTGTCGCTGGGCTCTTGCAAGCACAAATGAATCAGACTAAAAATCAAAGGCACTTGGTAGAATGTGTAGATACATCACGAATTGACCAGAGATAATTCCCCAAGCTAGATTCTCTTCTTTTGGCAGCAATTTGCTTCATATACTAATCGAAAGGCAAGAATAAAAGAGAGATGCAGCGGCTCCTATCTTACTTATCATGACGGAGCAGGCACCGAGGATGACCAGCAGCTAGCTCGTGGAGACCCCCAACTTCTTGTCCACCTGAATCAGCGACCCACCGGCGACGCAGCTGGCGCATGACGTTCTGGTTTGCGCCATGGCCTTGCCGCAGGAGCTGCAGACGGTGGCGTGGCGGCAGGCCGTGCCGTAGAGGTCGGACGGAATGACCTTGATTTGGGATCAGCTCGGAGAGGAGGGGTGAGCGGTGGCATGCTGGGTCAAAAGCAGAGCACGGATTTGAACTCGTTCTAGCGGATCTAGCGGAGACAAGTGTGGGAAAGCATGGCGGCGGCGATGTCTTGGGCGGGGAAAATCCAACCTTTCCCGGCGGCTGTATCTTCACAAGCGGCAACAGTGCGGGGACCAAGGCAACGGGGGAGAAAGGAGGCGGCATCGCAACAGAGGTAAACAAGAAGGCGGCTTCGGGCGGAGGTGTGCGGGGCGGGGGCTGAGCGGCTTCGGACGGAGGTGGGCGGGGCGGGGGCTGAACGGCGTGAGAGCCAGCCACCGGTGTGAGAGAGACGGACGAGGAAGACAACTGAACGCGATTAGCGGTGGGAGGATTTCCAGTTGTGTCGGAAATTCATCAAGGTGGTTTTTGCAAAACATCCGCCGCGTACACTAATTCGGGTCGGAGGGAGTACAAGTTTTTGACATTAGGGCCAAACAAGTGGGGCCATTTTCTAACAACTAAGTCAGGTTATCTCTTTTAGTTGCGTGGACGAGTAGTTTGAGTTAACCAGAAAGTAACATATAGTGAAAGGGATCGGCCACATGTAGCCCAAACACTTTTGACCAGTTCAGGGTACACTAACGGAGTGGGTCCTAGCCCAGATATAACAAGAATATCCTTTTGGGCCATACAAATTGGGCCCAAACGTCCATGTCCACATATGTAAAATAGAAATGGTGAATGTGAAATATGATATTCCCTAAAAAAATGTGAAATATGGTAGGAAAAAGAAAAGATGTAGGCGGATACATGATGGTTTTTTTAAGGGAAGCAACGGAGGGCAAAGAGGGCACCTGAATTTCATTCAACAATTTTTCGAGTTACATATGCCTGTATGCACGGCCGTCTCCAGGAATTTGGGGCCCCTATGCGAAAATTAAAATGGGGCCCTAAACTTTAAAACATTCATATAGAAATAATAATTAAAACACACTTTTATTTTATTATAAGCTGCAATATGTGTTATTTTGTACAATATGTAGAAATACCAAACATTAATATCACTAAATGGTACCACTGCTGGCTGAGGGGTTTCTTTTTCTTGCACCATCGCGAGGGTTCCTGCAAGGTTAGTGGCTCGTGCAGGGACAAGCCTATTGGGTGAACATAACCAAGCATATCTTGCAGTTGATTGAAAATCCTCTTCCATAGTCCACCAATTTTTAAATTTGGAACCGGATTTTGGCTTTAGAAATTGAGATTTAGTGGAAACAAGAATATGAGCATTATCACTAAACATTATAGGAATGTGGAAAACATTCATCTTCGGGAACAAATTACACCACTCAACAATAGCCAAACAACGATCTAGTCTTGCAAACACCGGTGCCGACGAGAAACACTTATTAGTCCAGGTGTAAGCAGGACCACTAAAGCCAAGATCAAAGAGACCACATTGTTTGACATACGAATTGAAGGCACGCAGACAGTGTTTATTTACATTAGTGAAAGTAGTGTCTACATCAAACATGATATTACTGAGATCCCCTAAACAAACTACTGGGTTGTCAAGGTTATCATGCACAAAGTTGGAAATCTGGTACCAGATTACCTTTGTAGTGTATTTAGAGGTTCTAATCTCAGAAATGAATGTTACCTGGGCCTTGGTGAAAGGTAGTCTATTTTCTTTGATCTCTTGAGATTTCTGCCCGGTCTTTGGCAATTCCAACCTATCAGCTTCAAGGTATCTGGCGTGCTGAAGTTGCTTCTCCAGTTTTAAGAGAAAAAAGCGCCATCCGGCAGCGAGCGCCTAAGGCTGGTCATAGTGGTAAGTATCATATGATACTACTACATGATACTATTTCTATAGTGGGTAGTATCATGAAGTAGTATCATAGTCATACTACATTTATTGTTTTTTTAGAATCTCAATGCAAATTTGTGTACAAGATTTGTTTAGCACTAACTTTTCTCGTTGTTTACGCTATGATACAATATCTACCTATGTTACTCTAATCTCCTCTCTCCTTCTTAATTAGGTGCCATATCAGCATTTTTGTGGGACCAATGTGCATGATACTAGCTATGATACTAGCACTATGGCTAGCCTAACGAGAGGTTCCTACATACGGCGAGCTGTTGCCTGTTGGATTCCAGCTTGTATTATACTACCTCCATCCCAAGGCTTAAGGCCTATATTTTTTTCAGAAAGTCAAACTATGTTAAGTTTAACTAAGTTTTTATAAAAAATCATTAACATGTCAAATATATTTTCATGTGCTATCTACAAAATATCATATTTATTGATAGATTATTCTAAAATTTTGGTCAAACTTTACTTGCTTTGATTTTTCCAAAAAAATATAAACCTTAAGCCTTGAGATGAAGGTAGTAGTAGTCTAAAAAAAAGTTGATACTTTGGTCTAGCACTCCGAGAACCCTTGACAGGAAACTATATAATATGCCCTAGCTTTACAGAGGAACTCTCTGCGCGAAGTATGCATATGGAATGTGAAGAAACAGAGTGTGCACATATCCAGAAGCAGCTAAATAATGAAGCGCGTGTTTTGTGTGCACAACATGTCAACACGGATGAACTTCGAATCAGTATCATTATAAAACTGGATCGACGCGGATTGCCCAATCTAATCCGTATTTTATGCGTTTGGTGGAGCCCTAGCGTAGTGCGTATATATTATCACACTATTAGTGTACTAAGGCTCAAGCAAGAAGAACCACGAACCAACTACTGATCTACTGTGATGCGAAGCTCGCTGTCCATGTCCATGGCCGTCGTGGCGGCACTGCTGCTCTCCATGTCTACGGCGGCGACAGGGCGGGTGCCGGTGGCCCTGGCGCCCGACTGCAAGACCACATGCGGCAAAGTTACGGTCCCGTACCCGTTCGGCATGGGACCACGGCATTGCTACAGGCAGCCAGGCTTCAAGCTCATCTGCGACTACGGGAGCAAGCCCCCGAAGCCGTACCTCGACGTCGACGGCGGCCGCGAATTCGAGGTCACCGACATCTTCCTGGAGAACAGCACGATGCGCGTGGTGAGCAGCCACGGCCTCAACATGAGCGGCACTGGAGGCAGCCGGTGGAGCCTCGGCGGCCGCAGCGCTGCAGGCGCAGATGGCGCCGGCGCGACGACGCTGCCTTACGTGCTGCTGAGGGGCTACAACGAGCTAATCATCACGGGGTGCAACGTCCTGGCGACGCTGGTCGGGAACGGCCGCATAGTGAGCGGTTGCGCCTCCTTCTGCTCCTCCACCGACGACCACGGCAGCGGGGTCACCGGCTCCTTCAATCCCGACGGCAACATCTGCTCCAACATCGGCTGCTGCCAGTCCGAGATCCCCGTCGACTACGCGTCGTACGATGTGCGCCTTAGGCGACTCGATCTCGACGACGACGGCACCTTCCCGAAGAAGAAGAAGAAGAACAGTACTACGGCGGGCAGCCAGTTGCCCGTGAACGTGATCATCGCCGCGAGGGACTGGCTGACGCAGGACATGGCCATGTTTCTGAACAACCCAGAGTTTAGCCCGCGGCCAAAGACTGGGCTCGGCCGTGTGTCCGTGATTCTCCGGTGGACGGTGCCGCACGGGTCGGTGGTCTCTGATTTCGATACGCGGGAGTGCCCCCGTGACGCTGCCAGGAGCATCTGTAAGAGTACCAACAGCCAGTGCAGCGACGAGGCGTTTGCTACCTTCAGAGGCTATGCATGCAAGTGCAATGAGGGCTACCAGGGCAACGCTTACCTCACCGACGGATGCCAAGGTACCAAAACCTACTTAATCACTTGCTTTTTTTTAGGAAAAAAAAGCCTACTTAGTATCGTATTTGTGTACTACTACCTCTGTTCATTTTTGCATGTCAAAAGTTTGTCTAAATTCGAATGTATCTACAGTTCTACACACATTTTAGTGCATAGATACATTTGAATTTAATTAGACGAACCTCCGACATCTACTAATAGACGGAGGTAGTATTTCGGACATGCTACCACTATTTTAATTTATGTATTTACATGCTATCTCAAGGTCAACTAATAGATGCTTGTTATTTCTAATAAAGTTTATTTGCAAGGAACTAATCAACTTGACTATATTACACATATATAGATATAGATGAGTGCAAGCACAAAGAAGAGTATGGCTGCTTCGGCAAGTGCGGCAATACGATCGGATCATTTGATTGCTCGTGCCCACCAGGGTACCACGGAAACGCGACTCGACGACATGGTTGCATCAAATCCGTTACTAAAAACAAGAATACAGGTGAGCACCTCGAACTACCAAAAGTTGGCTAGATATTTCACGGAAAAGGCCATTCTTTGTTGAAATTTTGTCCAGCTTAACTTGCTTTTCTTCTGTAGTCATGTTCATAGAAAGTCTAGACATAATAGCAATAGTTAATATAGTTTTCAGGTCCTGATCTCTATATTCATGTTCAGGTCTCAGCGTCACTATAGGAGTTTCTTGTGGGGCTGGTCTGGTACTTTCAGTTCTTACCGCATTTTTCATTTACAAAAAACTGAAAAGTCGGCGGGCCAAAATGTTAAGGAGGAAGTTCTTCGAGCAAAATCATGGACAATTGTTGGAACATTTGGTGTCTCAAAAAGCTGGCATTGCAGAAAGAATGATTATAACATTGGATGAGCTAAAGAAGGCCACACGCAATTTTGATGAAGATCTTGTGGTTGGTGGTGGAGGACATGGTACCGTTTACATGGGGATTCTATCAAACCAACATATTGTGGCCATCAAGAAACCAAAGAAGCTTGTTCAAAAGGAGATCGATGAGTTTATAAACGAGGTAGCTATCCTATCACAAATAAACCATAGAAATGTGGTGAAACTCTACGGTTGTTGCCTCGAAACTGAGGTCCCCATGTTAATTTATGAATTCATATCAAATGGTACCCTTTCTGAGCATCTTCATGTAGAAGGACCAAAATCACTTTCATGGAGCGACAGGTTGAGGATAGACATTGAAACATCTAAATCTATTGCCTATCTTCACTCAACTGCTTCGATACCTATCATCCATAGGGATATCAAGTCTGCTAATATACTGTTGGATGATAGTCTAACAGCAAAGGTAGCAGACTTTGGAGCTTCAAGATGCGTTCCAATAGAAAAATCTGGGATAACAACAAAGGTTCAAGGTACAAGAGGATATTGGGACCCTGCGTGCTTTTACACAGGACGGCTCACCGAGAAAAGTGATGTCTTCAGCTTTGGGGTTGTCCTTGTGGAACTGCTAACCAGGAAAAAACCATTTGAATATTTGTCTTCGGATGATGAGGCTCTAATTGTACGGTTTGCCAGATTATTTGCAGAAGGAAACTTGGTGGAGATATTAGATCCACAAATTGTGGAGGAAGGAGGCCATGAAGTAGAAGAAGTGGCAAATATTGCTGTAGCATGCATAAAATTAACACCAGAGAGTCGTCCGACCATGAGACAGGTTGAGTTGACACTAGAAGGCATCCGTGTAATTCAGGAGGGTACTTTGGATAATGTGGTGTCCAACAATGTTTACACAACTGACATTGGGATATATGATTTGTCTGCTATAGATAGAGGACGCAGCGAGGGATCGACCAGATGTTACAGTATGGAAGAAGAGATTGCATTTTCCGCAAGGTACTCTCACTAGTTCTATTTACCTCGGATTGGATGGAAACAACCCAACATTGGTCATCGGTTATGTGGGTTATTTAAGTTAACTTAGATCAAATGTGCTTATCGATTTCATGTGCTCTAGAGGCACACCTTTCTTGTATTGTTAACGTCGTTATGTAATCTGGTTAGTGTAAATTAATTTTGCTCTTATCCTCCATGACCTAAATTTCTACTATTAAATTGCAATCGGGTGCTCGTACGATGTACATCGTAACCGAAAGGAGAAATGTTGAATCAGCTTCCTACCCCTGGCCAAGAAAGAAAACCACACGTAGCAGGCCCGCACCAAGCCACGATCGCCATTAGGGCATGTACAACGCGGACGCCAAGGATGGGCGCTAGGATCATCTTCCTGGCCGTTAGGCTTAATTCCTTGCCGATCCGGGGAACGAGGCTTGCGTCGACGCTAGAATAGGAGCCGACGCTCCACTTTTATCGCCATCAGCCAACGCTTTTTTTTTCCAACAGCAAAAGCTATCCACGTGCGTAGAAATCATCGTTTTTAGCGTCTCTGTTAGCGACCTGCGTTGGAAGACAGAGCCCTTTGTAGTTTTTTTCTTTTCTATAGATATTATTTTGTATTAATTTTAATCAGTTAAGCGCCTTCCTAAGCGTCTAGGGTTGTACATGCCCTTAGCCACCACAACTCCCTCCCCTCGCGTACTGCCACAAGGTGCCGACTCGAATCCCCCCCCCCCGCGTGGCGCCCTGGTTCACCGACGAAACTCCTCCAGCGCGCTATCACGACCTCAGCTGCCCCGTTGCCCCAATTAAAGGTGGGATGTGCGCGCTCGTGACGGTGTACACTTGTTCCTATGTAACGCTCTGCCTTGGTCGTATTTGATGATTTTTTACGAGCTTTTGTCATGAGTGCCAAACAAGTAAGGATTTTTTACAACTAAGTCTGGTTATTTCTTTTTGTTTCGCGGGGCGAGTTTTTGAGTACCCGAAAAGTAACATATAGTTAAACGGGCTGAACGCATGTTGCCCTGGCACCTTTATCCAGTCATGGTACACTAAGATGTCTCTAGACCAGACAGAACACGAATCTCATTTTGGGATGTATAAATTGGGCCTAACCATCCTTGTTGACATGTAAAAATCCCCTAAATAGACATGTAATTTGAAATATGCCGAAATCACGAAAAAACGACCAACCTTCGCGAAGGTCTGTGCAAGGCTCCCAGCCTGCTGTTGTGGTGCCAGAAAAATTTCAGAAAATAGTCCTCCTGCTCGCCACTTGCCGCAAGGAAAAATAAAGTAGAGACGAGGGATGAGTGCGAAGCACACGAGAGAGTGGGTTATCTCAGTTTTCCTGTTTTTCGTGATTCATTGTTCAAAATGAAATATCTAACTGTTCGTCTGAATTGGGAATATAGTTTTCACTTTTAACATGCTCGCATCGAGATCTTAAAAACTAGATCCCATATTAATAGGTTTTGTGAAATATTTTTTCGGTGTATTTCCCACGACATTTCTACTTTGGACGTACTTTTGAGTTTCAACGTAGTTGTATTTCAGGTTCCTAGATTAGGTTGTACTTTGGGATTCTGCACAACTGTACTACGTTGTAATTTGGGTTTCAGCACAATAGTATTCTGTTTACTTTGGGTTTTAGCACAGCTGTAGTTGGTGTACTTGGCCCAGGGCTCCCGACCTGCCGGCCTCGCTTTGCTCCGGCATTAGCTTTCTTATTAAATTCGGATCAAGTATAATATTTTAGACTTACACTTTCTTAATGAGTTATAAAGGCGAATCACCGTTGTCATGTAAAGCTAGCTAACAAGATGCTCCATGATTCTACTTTATTCTGGTTACTCAACACGTACATAATGAAGCTTTTCTAGCTGTATTAGCTACTGCTTCTCCGAAGCTAACCAAAAGACGTACGCGCTCATCATGCGCATGTTTGGTGAGACCGTCTGTGTGAACAACAAACACGCAAACGTCATTAACAATGTAGTTTTCTTTTCTTTTGCGATTTTGCGAGGATGTTGCTGTTGACAATCGGGAAAACTACATGATTTTGTACATTTAGCTTGTCTGAAGTTGGTGAGGTCCGATCATCTAAACCCCCGCGTATATATACGCTACTTAGCAAGCTAGCGCACGTTATTTAGCCAGCTAACCTACTACTGTAGTAAGTTATCATCTGAATACATCCATGGGGCAAACCACTCTCTCGGCAGCAGTGATCATAGCGGCAGCGGCGCTGATGCTCTCCGCTGGAGTCCGAGCTCAAGTGGTGGACTCGTCGGGCACGTCCTGCGGCGGCGTGACCCCGCCATTCCGGCCGGCCAGGTACAACCAACTGGGGCTCAACCTCACCTGCGACCGCACAAGCAATCCGCCACGGCTATTCCTCGGTGGCAGCGGCGGCCACTCGATCCGTGTCGTTGACATCACCCTGCGGAACGCCACCGGCGCCATCGTCAACACCACCTCCCAAGAATGGAGCGTCGCCTTGCATGTTGTCGTCGCCAGCTCAAGTGGCTGCCCTCGGTGCAGCAGCAAAGGTTACAGCTTAAACTCTGCCATTTTTTCATGCTGGTGTACATTATCAAACAATTTTTTTTTCTGTTCCTCGATATATTGTTTGTTTTTCAAACTGTGTACTATTTTCATGACATTAACGAATTTACATTAAACATGTGGCTTGTGAAAACTACAAATCACGGTTGCGAATACGAATAATCATCGCATATACAATACTGCAAAAAATAACACAAATATGTATATATTCTCTCTGAGAATGATTATGTATGTATCCCCCATTTTTTTCAGGTCACAGTACTGGTTTAATCATCGGTCTATCTACTGCTATTGGTACTTGCCTTCTTCTCTTATTTCTTTGTGCGATATTGCTAGTTCGTAAGGTTAAGGAACGAAGGGTGAAAATATTGAAGCAAAATTTTTTCGGTCAAAATCGTGGGCAGTTGTTGCGGCAGTTGGCATCTCACAAGACAGGCATGGCCGAGAGGATGATTATTTCTCTGGAGGAGCTACAGAAAGCAACGAACAACTTTGATGAGACTAGGCAGCTCAGTGTAGGAGGAAATAGAACCGTGCACAAAGGGATTTTGTCGGATCTACATGTTGTGGCCATCATGAAGTCAAACATCATGGTCCACAAAGAAATTGAGGAGTTCATAAATGAAGTGGCCATACTCTCACAGGTTAATCATAGAAATATCGTAAAGCTTTTTGGATGTTGCCTTGAAACGGAAACTCCTTTGCTCGTCTACGAGTTTATTTCCAACGGAACTCTCAGTGATTATCTCCACAGTAAACCGCTACGATCCATATCTTGGGTAATCAGACTAAGGATCGCAACTGAAATAGCCAAAGCTATTGGTTATCTTCACTATAATATTTCTGTCCCAATAATACATAGAGATATCAAGTCTCCCAACATACTTTTTGATGAAACCTTGACATCAAAGGTGTCCGGATTTGGGGCTTCAAGGTATACTCACGTAGATCGAAGAATGGAAATAAGAGCAGTACAAGGAACTAGGGGATATTTTGATCCTACATACTATTATACCGGAAGACTAACTGAAAAAAGTGATGTTTACAGTTTCGGAGTAATTCTTATTGAATTACTTACTAGGAAGATACCAACCACATATGTGTCTTCAGGAGGTGATGTACTTGTTGTACAGTTTGTTGCACTATTTGAAGATGGAGATTTGGTTGAAATACTTGATCCACAGGTTCTGCGGGAGGGAGGTAGCGAAGTTGGACAAGTAATTGCTCTGGCTGCGACATGTGTAAAGATAACAGGAGATGACCGACCGACCATGAGACAAGTGGAGATGTTGCTCGAAGGCCTCTCGGCACATGTGAAGCGTGAATAGTCATATTGCACCAAGCAACTTATTAACTACATAAGGACAACCTCAAAATGAAGAGATCACTTGGTATATAGTTCGCAAAAGATTTCTTGTTCACAATATTGTATCCCGTAGCTTTGTTTATATGCATCAATTGAACTCGGAAGTTGTTAGTGTTTCTGGAATATGTATACCTTTTGTTGAAAAATAAATGTATGAGTGCTTGACTTCAGAAATGTCATTACTTGTGAAGTATCTCAAATAGTCAAAATTTATACATAGATATGAAATGTTAATAATTTAACACATGTACCTTTTGATTGATGTGGTGTGAGTTGGAAGGCAACATTACAACCTATTGTTACCAATCTACATCCGAGGCAGAATACATGCTATTGGTGAAGCTTGGAAAGAGTTTGTTTGGTTAAAAGATTTGTATGCTGAGCTTTCTAGACATGATTCTTGCATTAACTAGTTTTATGACTGTCAAAGTGACATATACCATACTAAAGATCAAAGGTTCTATGAGAGGACAAAGCACATTAATTCAACTACCATTATGTTTGCGACATTGTTGCACAACGTAAATTAAAGGCATGCAAGATTAATACTCATGATAATCATGCTGATATGATGACAATGTCAGTTCCTCTTGCCAACTTTGAGATTTGCTCGAGCTTGGTTTGTATAATTGTTTATCCCAAGTAATTATTAGTGCTAGCAAGTGTTTTCGTTGTTGTTTAGGAAATTATTGAAGTTCAATTTGTCTGAAGGCGGAGTTTGTTAAATTTTGATCCAAATTCATAAGGCTAGATTCTAATGAGCGAAACGATCGAGGCCCGTTGCTAGAGGCTTGGGCTGACGATTGGCCTGGCTTTGGTGGCCTTGGCATGATAATCTACGTGGATGGAGGCATCGCCAACTCTCATCCGTCGATGAACAACCCTGGATTCAAGGGCATCGAGCCGCCACAATGATGGAGGGGCTCATGCGAAAATTACTATAATTGCAACATGAAGCTCATCGGGGCTAAAAATTTCTTTGGCTTGGAACCGCCTTTGGACCCTGCCGATTGGCACGACACCAACGTGATGACCATTGATACGTCTCAAACGTATCTATAATTTCTTATGTTCCATGCTACTTTTATGATGATACTCACATATTTTATACACATTATATGTCATATTTATGTATTTTTCGGCACTAACCTATTGACGAGATGCCGAAGAGCCAGTTGCTGTTTTCTGCTGTTTTTGGTTTCAGAAATCCTACAAAGGAAATATTCTCGGAATTGGACGAAATCAACGCCCAGTGTCTTATTTTTCCACGAAGCTTCCAGAAGACCGAAAGGGAAACGAAGTGGGGCGACGAGGCGCCGCCACGCCAGGGCCGCGCGGCCAGGCTAGGGCCCGCGCCGCCCTGTTGTGTGGGGCCCTCGTGTCGCCCCTAAACCTACCCTTCCGTCTACTTAAAGCCTTCGTCGCGAAAACCCCAGTACCGAGAGCCAAGATAAGGAAAACCTTCCAGAGACGCCGCCGCCGCCAATCCCATCTCGGGGGATTCAGGAGATCGCCTCCGGCACCCTGCCGGAGAGGGGAATCATCTCCCGGAGGGCTCTTCATCGCCATGATCGCCTCCGGATCGATGTGTGAGTAGTCCACCCCTGGACTATGGGTCCATAGCAGTAGCTAGATGGTTGTCTTCTCCTCATTGTGCTATCATGTTAGATCTTGTGAGCTGCCTATCATGATCAAGATCATCTATTTGTAATGCTACATGTTGTGTTTGTTGGGATCCGATGAATATTGAATACTATGTCAAGTTGATTATCAATCTATCATATATGTTGTTTATGTTCGTGCATGCTCTCCGTTGCTAGTAGAGGCTCTGGCCAAGTTAATACTTGTAACTCCAAGAGGGAGTATTTATGCTCGATAGTGGATTCATGCCTCCATTGAATCTGGGACAACGACAGAAAGTTCTAAGGTTGTGGATGTGCTGTTGCCACTAGGGATAAAACATCAATGTTTTGTCTAAGGATATTTGTGTTGATTACATTACGCACCATACTTAATGCAATTGTCTGTTATTTGCAACTTAATACCGGAAGGGGTTCGGATGATAACCTGAAGGTGGACTTTTTAGGCATAGATGCATGCTGGATAGCGGTCTATGTACTTTGTCGTAATGCCCAATTAAATCTCACAGTACTCATCATGATATATGTATGTGCATTGTTATGCCTTCTTTATTTGTCAATTGCCCAACTGTAATTCGTTCACCCAACATGCTATTTATCTTATGGGAGAGACACCACTAGTGAACTGTGGACCCCGGTCCATTCTTTACATCTAAAATACAATCTACTGCAATACTTGTTCTTTACTTGTTCTTCGCAAACAAACATCATCTTCCACACTATACATCTAATCCTTTGTTTACAGCAAGCCGGTGAGATTGACAACCTCACCGTTACGTTGGGGCAAAGTACTTTGATTGTGTTGTGCAGGTTCCACGTTGGCGCCGGAATCCCCGGTGTTGCGCCGCACTACACTCCGCCACCAACAACCTTCACGTGTTCCTTGACTCCTACTGGTTCGATAACCTTGGTTTCTTACTGAGGGAAAACTTGCTGCTGTACGCATCACACCTTCCTCTTGGGGTTCCCAACGGACGTGTGTCTCACGCGCCATCAACCATCGCGGCCGGGAACTTCGTCGCAAATGCTAACTTTAATGGCCTCGCCAGCGGAACCTGGATATCAGCCATCATTTTGGCGGTGCATGATGAGGTCGCTGTCCACTGGCGGAAGCTCCAAGGTGGAGCGGAGTCTGAAGTTAGCCCACAACGTGCCCAACATGGAAGCCAGGGGTGCATGGGGGGGGGGGGCATAGCCCCCAGCGGTACAAATCATCATCACTGCTTATTTATACCTCTTATTAGCAGCTTGCAATAATATGGTTATTATCATATTTCCTTGTTATGATAAATATTTATACTCCACGCTAGAATTGTATTAAGTAGAAAAATTAATACTTGTGTGGTTTGTAAACAACACTATGTCCCTCTATAAGCCTGTACAAGACTAGTTTGTTGGTTGATGATGGTTAAGGTTTCCTAACTAGGCCATATACATATGTTGTCAATTAGCAACAGTGTCATGTCATTAGGAGAATGACATGATGGACAACACCTAACTAAGCAAAGAAATATGAACATTTCAATGTTTAATTGTTGTAGCTTTTCAATATCAAATATATCAATCCTTCGATCATTAGATTATGGTACTCCCTAGTACACGAAAAATACTTTGAGGGCATCAAACATCACTTCGTAATTGGGTGATCATAAATGTCTTTTCGGGTATCTCAGAAAGGGCTTGTTGGGTGGTATGTCTCAAGCGTGGGATTTATCCATCCATGTATTAGATAGATATACTCAAGGCCCGCTTAGGTAACACACATTCTAAATCGCTTGCAAGCACATGTCTAATGGGTTAGTCACAAGTAAATGAGGTGTTACAGTTAGGGTAAAGAGTACTTGCTGCGAATAAGATTAAACTAGGTATGGTAATCTGATGAGTGAATCTAGTCAGCGCAATTTTTATGACAAACCTAGTTTAAGACTAACTCGAGTCCAATTGACAAGTACATGGGTAAACCTCTGCAAATTGCAAGTATCATGACTAAATCGAGCCACACGCACAAGTACAAGGACTACTAGCTAGTGTATTTAACTCTTGCAGGTTTGGGCTTGGACGGTTTCGTCTGGCGAAGTACTAGGCTTTCTCAGTTGAAAGGGGTTGTTAGGCTGAGACAAATAATACATACATCATAAATTAAGAAATATATCATCTTTATTTCATATCATAATGTTGCTAGGGTTTATCCATCTCCCCAAGAACAAGGGAACTACTCACTTATGGAGGTAATCAACATCATCATAATAATATGCATGGTACACAAATGCATGGATGAATACTTGTGCAATTCCACAATGAGATCTAGGGATTACAACAAGAATGGAGGTAAAGGGATGTAGATGTTGACGATGATGGTGGTGATGATGATGGTGATGATGAAGACGATGCTTGAACCTCCAAGGATGTTCGTAGTTGCACAGATCGATGCCCTCTACTAGTTCCTCCTCTGGATCCCTTCCGGAGGTCAGGTTTTCACAACTTATGGCCTTTCTGTGTGTTGGATCTCTGATCTGTCTACATGGGTGAAGTTATCGGACAGCCAATACGGGCGGGTTGTGCCCATATCGTTGCTCATTAAATCTCTGGCTTTTGTCTCTTCGATGGCTTTTCACCCAGACATATGAATAAATATTCAAAACACTTATGCAGCTTCAGTTTGGTGAATTTATCTTCAAAAATATTAGCTCTAAAAGGTGCTTCCATTGCTTCTTAAAATTTCGGTATCGTGATGAAACAAGCGTAGAAGGGTGCGCACGAGGGCGATAAAATTCGAAAATCCTAATGTAACTAGAGCAAAAACTATAAGGTAATAATGCTGCAATTTAGACTCATCAACATCCCCAAGTTTAAAATATTGCTGGTCCCGGTGCAAGATAGCATCCTAATGGACAAGATCATCATGTTCATGAAGCGTGAGTCGATAAAATTAATGAGTCATTGGAGCAATTGATCGGCAATAAAATATATAGAACCAACTGGGTTCTATCACACTTACACATATCAAATGACTTAAATGGCTTCCACACCTCAATAGTAATTGTTTATTAGAAGAAAAATTTGTAACATGATCTAGAGTATTTTTAGTGCAACTGAAGGAGTTTTGCGAGGTGATCTCAAACATGCTAGGGACTTCGTACATTGGTATGGGTTTAGAGTTTGAAGCTATCCTTCTCAAGTCTTCTCATGGTCATGTATACGTATACTTGATCTTCTCACAAATTTGCTTTTGTCCCATGAGAAAAATTAGACATATTTTCAAAATCTCATGAGAAGGTTCAAAATAGATTAAGAACTTTTATGCCAAATCTTATATAGTATATGAAATAATTCGCACTTGGTAGTAATATAATTTCTTTACATTAACATAATTTCTTTATTGAAATAGTACACCGTGATCCCAGTTGGATTTCCCGGCAGAGGTTACCTAATATGCTTCACGCGTGAGCCACAACAGATCACCTTTGCACACGCTCGGATCTGTCTAGCAGCTGGAAGCGCTCACATGGAGCGTTCCTTCTCAGCCGAGCCTGGCCCTGGCCGGGGGCTATTTTATTTCGAAACGGAAGCCCTGGGCTACTTGAAAAAGTTTGCTATGAAAGAAAAATTCTCGTGGGAAACTAATGGAGCTTTTTTTTACCACTGAAATCTTTCTTTTGGGGGGAATTTACCACTGAAATCGGGGAAACCACTTCCTGATCGAGGTAGTGCCAGTTTGCGTGCCTTGACCCGTTGGCCGCGTAGTCGCCGATATATATAGAGTTCACTGCATGCGTGTGGATTCTGCTGCACACCACGCGTGATCCATGGTGGATGTGCTGGTCTGGCCATTGTACGTACCATCGATGGTCCGTCCACACTCTGCTCTGAGACTTTCAATCTTTGATTGATCGGCCGTGGAAGCTAGCAGGCATTGCAGGAGACGCGCAGAAATCGATCATAGCTTGGACGACCAAGAGTAGTACTTGTCGGAATAATGCTCGGTGTGGACGAGTCGGATATTCAAGGTGTGGAGTGTATGTTCAAAAAAAAAAAAAAAAAAAAGGTGTGGAGTGGTACTTGTCTGAACAACCTCATTGAAAACAACCTCTATAGTTTTGGCGCCCATCCACCTTGTGTCGTTGGTCACCCGCAAGTACCGTAGATTTACCAGTCACTGAAACTCAAGGACGCCCTAGCTAGTCTTCAAGTCATATTGGAAACGGCAGCGTACAGACTAACTGATCGTCAAGCACAAGTTGACAATTAGATTGCTTCAGATGGACGGCATGCCACAACCAGCGTGCACAAGTCTTTAGTTTCTTTTTTTGACACAAGCTGACAAACACAAATCTTTAGATTCATGATGCCGATGACGATCCGTGGCTGAAACAAGCTGCAAGATATGCATGTGATCACATATGAGTTGTCGGTGATGGATGTGTGGACATTCTTGCAGCAGCAGCGTCGTTCCATGTGAATCTTCGACTGAAACGATGTACCGCTGGCTGCTGCATGTGCGAATTTTCAGTACATGGGTACACTCTTGAACCTAATTATACTACTTACCTTGTCATTAAGTTATATAGTTACACTTTTGCTTCAGTGTCCCCCTTCATTCAAACTTCGGTGAACTGAAACACATGAATGCAAAGATCTTTTCGTGCTCCCTTCGTCCCAAAATGTAAGGCGTCTAAGGATTGGTCAGAAGTTAAACTTGACTAACTTCGATCAAATATTTAGGAAAAAATATTTACATCTACAATATTAAATTGACATATTAAAAAAATATAATTTATGGTGAATCTATTGATATAAATTTAGTATTGTAAATATTCATATTTTTGTGTATTAACTTGGTCAAACTATAAAAGCATTGACTTTTGACTAATTCTTAGGCGCCTTACATTTTGGGACGGAGGGAGTACCTTTTTCTAACCAGGGGTGCAATGATTAAAAGTGAATAAAAAGATATAAGTACAAGCCCTGAGTAGCCGTACGGTCCGTTTAGGTCTATACTGCTCAGACACGCAGACAACGGTATACATTAAAAACCGAAACGTCCGTGGGTAAAATATTTCGTCGGACAAATATTGAGTACACCTAGTATATCTATACGAGGTTGTATAGAACTTGATATGGGTGTTTATAGGCTAGAAAAAGAAGGCACGGAAAAAACTTACCCCTTCAAGTTTTTGTGAGGGGGGACACCGAAGCAAGCCTCATATAGTTATCGTACCATTTGAGAACTCTCGAGGTTCTTTATGCTATTCATTTCAAAGCTTGTTATTTTTTCTAGGTTACATACTTTCAATTTTCAGGTATTTTCTCAAGCCATGTAGACTAACATATTATTTTCTTCTATTATATCATGGAGCAGGCATGCTAAAATTCTTTGCAGTGATGTATTTGATGGGGTTCGCAGAAGAAAACAAGACAATTTTCCTACTCACGTACTCCGATTTTCCCAGATCTATCTAAGAGTAATGTTGTAACGGAGAGTATTTCGGTGGTGTACCCTCGTATACTGACGGTTAACGTTTCACCGGAACGTGGATGATGTAGTCGTACTTCGTCGCCGAACTCAATGTCATGGAGATCCTCGTACAACGATAAGCGCCACAAATTGCAGCACCTCCGTGGTTTCACACATATACGGTGCTCAGCAATGACTTCCGGTTCTCTGATCCAGCCGAGAATGCGAAATTACATCTTCTGGATCGGAACAACAGCAGGACGACGGTGTACTGGGATGGAGTCAAACCCCCACGTGCACAACTCTTCGAGGAACCGTGCGCAGAAGAGAAAACGAGAGAGAAAGAGGGGGGTTCCTGAGGGGGGCTCTCTTTTCCCTCGTGGGAATTGTCTACTCCACTCCCTCATGTGCCTCCGCCACATATAGGAGGAGAGGAGGGGGTGCGGTTATGCCAAGGGAAGGGTTGCAGGTAGGCCAAGCGAGGCCCATGTGCCCCAAACCCTAACCCTACGGCGCCCCCACCCTTATATATTTAATATTAATTCATTTAATTAATATATAATACATATTATTTAATTCTCAATGATTCGAGACACCTCTTGAACCACTCCGAACATTCTTCAGATTCTCCCGGAATCTCTTTTGGTTCTCTCTTCTCTATTTTCTGGTGTTTCCAATGATACCTAAATCATCTCCAAGCATCACCGAACCCTTAAGTATGTTAACCTACGGTTCAGAAGTACTACATACATGATTGAGACGCCTCTCCGATCAGTGATCATTAGGTGAACCGGGATGCCCATATATAATGACCCATGTGCATTCCCCGAATATACCTAAGTCACTGAACCATAAGCCTTGAGTCATATTCTCTTTGTTACTTCGATACCGACACTTGTACGAGATCTAATTATCGGTATCATCATACCTAGTTCTATCTTGTTACCGACAAGGCTATTCAACTCGTTGTTGTGATATTTCATTCTCATGACTTAGTCATACGTTGTGTAGCTTCATGGATGTAATCTTATCGAGTGGGCTTAGTGATGGGATTCGTAGCATAGAAAACAAAAAAATTCCTACCGCAAGAACGAATAACAAGCCAAGATCCAATCTAGAAGATGGTAGCAACGAGAAGATCATGAGACTAACCCTCGAAGATTTCCAAAGCCTACGAGATTAGATCTCGTTATTGTTGTAGTCGATCACTTGCCGCTTTCAAAAGTGCGTAGAAGATCTTGACGGTGCCACAGTCGGGCAGCACCTCCGTACTCTGTCACACGTTCGGTGTTGATGACGATGTCCTTCTCCCCGTTCCAGCGGGCAGCGGATGTACTAGATCCTCCTCGGAAGCCCGACAGCACGACGGCGTGGTGTCGGTGGTGGTGGAGATCTCCGGCAGGGCTTCGCCTAAGCGCTGTGGGAGAAGATGGAGGAGGAGAGAGGCTAGGGTTTGGGAGAGAGGGGGTGGCTAGGGGCGCCGGCCAGGGGGGGCCCTTTGGTGGTGCGGCTAGGTCTAGGCTGCCCCCTCCCTCTCCTCCTCATTATATAGGTGGAATCCCTAAGGCTTTGCCCAAAAGTTCGAATAAGACCCCAATTCAAAACTTCCATATGGACGAAACCTAGGGGGACAGGGACTCTCCCTTTCCCCCCTTTCTTGGCCGGCCAAGGAGGTGGTGTCCACCATGGACTCCACCCTCCCACTTGGTTGGCTGGATAGGGTTGGTGGAGTCCAACCGGGACTCCACCTTCCATGGTGATTTCTTCCGGAAGGTTCTAGAACATTGTAGCGCCTTCCATAAATGCACCGGGTCATTTCCAAACTTGGAAAGTGACTTCCTATATATGAATCTTATTCTCCGGACCATTCCGGACCTCCTCGTGATGTCCTGGATCCCATCCGAGACTCCGAACAAAATTCAAACTCCATTCCATATTCCATATCTACTTAAAACGACATCAAACCTTAAGTGTGTCAGCCTACGGTTCGTGAACTATGTAGACATGGCCGAGACTCCTCTCCGACCAATAACCAATAGCGAGATCTGAAGATCCATAATGGCTCCCACACATTCAACGATAACTTAGTGATCGATTGAACCATGTACATACGATACCGATTCCCTTTGTCATGCGATACTTTACTTGTCCGAGGTTCGATCATCGGTATCTCCATACCTGATTCAACCTCGTTACTGACAAGTACTCTTTACTCGTACCGTGATATGATATCCCTTGTGAACCAGTCACAGGATTGCAAGCTAATTAGATATCATTCCACCGAGAGGGCCCAAAGCATATCTATCCGTCATCGGGATGGACAAATTCCACTCTTGATCCATATGCCTCAACTCACACATTCCGAATACTTAATCCAATCTTTATAACCACCCATTTACGCAGTGGCGTTTGATGTAATCAAAGTACCCTTCCGGTATAAGTGATTTACATGATCTCATGGTCGAAGGACTAGGTAACTATGTATCGAAAGCTTATAGCAAATTGAACTTAATGACGTGATCTTATGCTACGCTTCTTTGGGTGTATCCATCACATCATTCACCTAATGATATGATCTTGTTATTAATAACATCCTATGTTCATGATCAAGAAACCATGATCATCTATTAATCAACAAGCTAGTTAAATGAGAGGCTTACTAGGGACTCTGGTTGTTTCACACAACACACATGTATCAATGTTTCCGGTTAATACAATTATAGCATGGAGTGTAAACATTTATCATGAACAGTAAGATATAACAATAACTATTTTATTATTGCCTCTCGGACATATCTCCAATAGTCTCCCACTTGCACTAGAGTCAATAATCTAGTTTACATTTGTAAAGATATAACACCTTAGCCTTCTGGTGCTTATCATGTTTTGCTCACGGGAGAGGTTTCGGTCAACGAATCTGACATGCTCAGAAACGTATGTATTTTGCAATTCATTTGCGTCTCAACGCATCACTCATTTTCCAAATGAGTCGGCATTAATCGTATATGTTCGGTCTTCTGGTGGAACCTTAATTCCGCGGTCTGAAATATGTCACTTATATTATCACACACAATATAGTTTCAAAGTTCTGACACTGTCGGAACTACACCAAGTTCTCAAAGAACTTCTTGATTTAACATCCTCAGTCATTGTCAAAACAATGACATACTCTGCCTTCGTTTGTAGAATCCGTCACAATATTTAGAACTCATCTAAATCTTGCATAGACTTCTTCTAGCTCATTGTGCTACCTTTTAAACAACACTTAGCCTAATTGAGATTGAAAATTTATTTTTATATGTAACCAAACTAATATCGGTGTAACACCTTACAGCGATTTATTTGTCATTACCCCATACAAAACTATATATATCCTTAGTTCTTCTAAAGCACACAGGGATATTCTTACTATTATCCAATGATCATTACATGAATCATTCTGGTATATGCTCATAACACTTTAGAGCACAGGATATCTAATATTGTACATATTATTCGTGATCTAAAATCACTCATGTGTTTTTACTCATCGAGTGTCAAATACACTCAAGTCTTGTTAAACCTTCACATCGAAAAGAACACATTCTTAATATTTTTATATTGAACTACTTCAATATACATTCTATGCACTTTGACTTAAACTTATTTTGTGTTTCAATCTATCTTCATAGATCTTGACACTAAATATGTTTCAGTCCATATCCTTTCATTGAAGTTAATTCTCAATGAAACCTTTTAATCACATCAAGTATATAATTACATCATTTATAATCAATAATATGTCATCCACATATAATATTATAACTATGTCTTAGCACTCCCACTTAATTTCTTGCAAATGCAAGCATCTTCATCGTTTCTGATGAAATTAAAAACTCTTTGACTATTTCATCCGGTGAAGATTCCAACTCCGTGATACTCACTTCATCCAATTGAAGTTCGTATACCTATCTAGTATTTCACGGACCAGAAAAACTCTTGGTTTGTATCTAGTATACATCCTTCATACACACTTCTGGTAAGGAATGTATTTCTGCCATCCTACTATCATATCTCATAAAAGAAATATGTAGCGATTACTAGAATAATCCACATAGACTATAAGCATCGTTACGGAAGATCTAATCTTATCGTAGTCAACTCTTTGAACTTTGTCGTAAACATCTTTTTGACAAGTCGAGCTTCTTCAAGGATATTCCATCCAAGTCCATCAATTTTATAGATCCATTTACGTTCAAAAAGTATTCACCTATCTTGGATTTCATGGCGCGTAGCCATTTTAACGGAGTCAGGGCCCATCATAGCTTCTTTGTATGTAGTTGGTTTTGTTGGAGATATGCCCAAGAGGCAATAATAAAAGTGGTTATTATATATCTTTGTGTTTATGATAAATGTTTATATGCCATGCTATAATTATATTAACTGAAACATTGATACATGTGTGTTATGTAAACAACAATGAGTCCCTAGTAAGCCTCTTGTATAACTAGCTTATTGATTAATAGATGATCGTAGTTTCATGATCATGAACATTGGATGTTATTAATAACAAGGTTATGTCATTATATGGATGATGTAATGGACACACCCAATTAAGCGTAGCATAAGATCACGTCATTAAGTTATTTGCTATAAGCTTTTGATACATAGTTACCTAGTCCTTTCGACCATGAGATCATGTAAATCACTTATACCAGAAAGGTACTTTGATTACATCAAACGCCACTGCGTAAATGGGTGGTTATAAAGGTGGGATTAAGTATCCGGAAAGTATGAGTTGAGGCATATGGATCAACGAGTGGGATTTGTCCATCCCGATGACGGATAGATATACTCTGGGCCCTCTCGGTGGAATGTCGTCTAATAGCTTGCAAGCATATGAATGGTTCATAAGAGACCACTTACCACGGTACGAGTAAAGAGTATTTGTCAGGAGACGAGGTTGAACAAGGTATAGAGATACCGATGATCAAACCTCGGACAAGTAAAATATCGCGTGACAAAGGGAATCGGTATCGTATGTGAATGGTTCATTCGATCACTAAGTCATCGTTGAATATGTGGGAGCCATTATGGATCTCCAGATCCCGCTATTGGTTATTGGTCGGAGAGAGGTCTCAACCATGTCTACATAGTTCGCGAACCGTAGGGTGACACACTTAAGGTTTGATGTCGTATTAGTAGATATTGAATATGTAATGGAGTTCGAAGTTTTGTTCGGAGTCTCGGATGGGATCCGAGGACATCACGAGGAGTTCCGGAATGGTCCGGAGAATAAGATTCATATATAGGAAGTCATTTTATAAGTTTGAAAATGATCCGGTGCATTTATGGAAGGTTCTAGAAGGTTCTAGAAAAGTCCGGAAGAAATCACTATGGAAGGCGGAGTCCCGGAGGGACTCCACCTAGCATGGCCGGCCAGCCCTAGGGGGTGGAGTCCCAGGTGGACTCCACCTAAGGTGGCCGGCCAACCCCCCTCATGGAAAGATGGGAATCCCACCTCAAGTGGGAATCCCACCTTGGGTAGGTTTCCCTACACATGGAAGGTTTTTGGGTTTGGGTCTTATTCGAAGACTTGTAGTCCAACACTTGGGGGTTCCACCTTGATGGCGTGTAAGTCACACGTCCGTTGGGAACCCCAAGAGGAAGGTGTGATGTGTACAGCAGCAAGTTTTCCATTCAGTAAGAAAGCAAGGTTATCGAACCAGTAGGAGTCAAGGAACACGTGAAGGTTGTTGGTGGCAGAGTGTAGTGCGGTGCAACACCAGGGATTCCGGCGCCAACGTGGAACCTGCACAACACAATCAAAGTACATTTCCCGAACGTAACTGTGAGGTTGTCAATCTCACCGGCTTGCTGTAAACAAAGGATTAAATGTATAATGTGGAAGATGATGTTTGTTTGCGAAGAACGATGAAAGAACAGAGTTTGCAGCAGATTGTATTTCAGATGTAAAGAATGGACCGGGGTCCACAGTTCACTAGTGGTGTCTCTCCAATAAGATAAAAAGCATGTTGGGTGAACAAATTACAGTTGGGCAATTGACAAATAGAGAGGGCATAACAATGCACATACATATCACGATGACTACTATGAGTTTTAATCAGGGCATTACGACAAAGTACATAGACCGCTATCCAACATGCATCTATGCCTAAAAAGTCCACCTTCAGGTTATCATCCGAACCCCTTCCAGTATTAAGTTGCAAACAACGAGACAATTGCATTAAGTATGGTGCGTAATGTAATCAACACAAATATCCTTAGACAAAGCATTGATGTTTTATCCCTAGTGGCAACGACACATCCACAACCTTAGAACTTTACGTCACTGTCCCAGATTCAATGGAGGCATGAACCCACTATCGAGCATAAATACTCCCTCTTGGAGTTACAAGTATCAACTTGGCCAGAGCCTCTACTAGCAACGGAGAGCATGCAAGAACATAAACAACACATATACGATAGATTGATAATCAACTTGACATAGTATTCCATATTCATCGGATCCCAACAAACACAACGTGTAGCATTACAAATAAACGATCTTGATCATGATAGGCAGCTCACAAGATCTAACATGATAGCACAATGAGGAGAAGACAACCATCTAGCTACTGCTATGGACCCATAGTCCAGGGGTGAACTACTCACACATCAATCCGGAGGCGATCATGGTGATGAAGAGTCCTCCGAGAGATGATTCCCCTCTCCGGCAGGGTGCCGGAGGCGATCTCCCTGAATCCCCCGAGATGGGATTGGCGGTGGCGTCTGCGGAAGGTTTTCCGTATCGTGGCTCTCGATGCGGGGTTTTCGCGACGAAGGCTTTAAGTAGGCGGAAGGGTAGGGTTGGAGGCGGCGCGAGGGGCCCACACCATAGGGCGGTGCGGGCCCCCCTCTGGCCGCGCGGCCCTATGGTGGCGGCGCCTCGTCGCCCCAATTCGTAATCCCTTCGGTCTTCTGGAAGCTTCGTGGAAAAATAAGACCCTGGGCGTTGATTTCGTCCAATTCCGAAAATATTTCCTTTGTAGGATTTCTGAACCAAAAACAGCAGAAAACAACAACTGGCTCTTCGGCATCTCGTCAATAGGTTAGTGCCGGAAAATGCATAATAATGACATAAAGTGTGTATAAAACATGTGAGTATCATCATAAAAGTAGCATGGAACATAAGAAATTATAGATACGTTTGGGACGTATCAAGCATCCCCAAGCTTAGTTCCTACTCGCCCTCGAGTAGGTAAACGATAACAATGATAATTTCTGAAGTGACATGCTATCACAATCTTGATCACTACTATTGTAAAGCATATGCAATGAATGCAGCGATTCGAAGCAATGGTAAAGACAATGATTAAACAACTGAATCATATAGCAAAGACTTTTCATGAATAATACTTTCAAGACAAGCATCAATAAGACTTGCATAAGAGTTAACTCATAAAGCAATAAATTCTTAGTAGAAAGCTTTGAAGCAACACAAAGGAAGATATAAGTTTCAGCAGTTGCTTTCAACTTCGACATGTTTATCTCATGGATAATTGTCAACACAAAGTAATATAACAAGTGCAATAGGTAAACATGTAAGAATCAATGCACACAGTTCACACAAGTGTTTGCTTCTAAGATAGAAAGAAGTAGGTAAACTAACTCAACATAAAGTAAAAGAATTGGGCCCTTCACAGAGGGAAGCATGGATTACTATTTTTGTGCTAGAGCTTTTCATTTTGAAAACATAGAAACAATTTTGTCAACGGTAGTAATAAATCATATGTGTTATGTATAAGACATCCTATAAGTTGCAAGCCTCATGCACAGATTACCAATAGTGCTCGCACCTTGTCCTAATTAGCTTGGATTTACATGGATTATCATTGCATAACATATGTTTCAACCAAGTGTCACAAAGGGGTACCTCTATGCCGCTCGTACGGAGGTCTAAGGAGAAAGTTCGCATTGGATTTCTCGCTTTTGATTATTCTCAACTTAGACATCCATACCGGGAATACATAGACAACAGATAATGGACTCCTCTTTAATGCATAAGCATTCAACAACAGATAATATTCTCATAAGAGATTGAGGATTGATGTCCAAACTGAAACTTCCACCGTGATTCATGGCTTTAGTTAGCGGCCCAATGTTCTTCTCTAACAATATGCATACTCAAACCATTTGATCATGATAAATCACCCTTACTTCAGACAAGATGAACATGCATAGCAACTCACATGATATTCAACAAAGGTGTAATAGTTGATGGCGTCCCCAGAAACATGGTTACCGCTCAACAAGCAACTTATAAGAAATAAGATACATAGCTACATATTCTTCACCACAATAGTTTTTAAGGCTATTTTTCCATGAGCTATATATTGCAAAGACAAAGAATAGAATTTTAAAGGTAGCACTCAAGTAATTTACTTTGGAATGGCAGAGAAATACCATGTAGTAGGTAGGTATGGTGGACACAAATGGCATAGTGTTTGGCTCAAGGATTTGGATGCACGAGAAGTAATCCCTCTCAATACAAGGCTTAGGCTAGCAAGGTTGTTTGAAGCAAACTCAAGTATAAAACGGCACAGCAAAACTTACATAAGAACACATTGCAAGCATTATAAGACTCTACATTGTCTCCTTGTTGTTCAAACACCTTAACCAGAAAATATCTAGACTCTAGAGAGACCAATCATGCAAACCAAATTTTAACAAGCTCTATGTAGTTCTTCATTAATAGGTGCAAAGTACATGATGCAAGAGCTTAAACATGATCTATTTGAGCACAAGAATTGCCAAGTATCAAATTATTCAAGACATTATACCAATTACCACATGAAGCATTTTTTGTTTCCAACCATATAACAATGAACGAAGCAGTTTCAACCTTCGCCATGAACATTAAAAGTATAGCTAAGAACACATGTGTTCGTATGCAACAGCGGAGCGTGTCTCTCTCCCACACAAGGAATGCTAGGATCCGATTTTATTCAAACAAAAACAAAAACAAAACAAACAGACGCTCCAAGTAAAGTACATAAGATGTGACGGAATAAAAATATAGTTTCACTAGAGGTGACCTGATAAGTTGTTGATGAAGAAGGGATGCCTTGGGCATCCCCAAGCTTAGATGCTTGAGTCTTCTTAAAATATGCAGGGATGAACCACGGGGGCATCCCCAAGCTTAGACTTTTCACTCTTCTTGATCATATTGTATCATCCTCCTCTCTTGAGCCTTGAAAACTTCCTCCATCCCAAACTCAAAACAAACTCATTGGAGGGTTAGTGCATAATTGAAAATTCATATATTCAGAGGAGACATAATCATTCTTAATACTTCTGGACATTGCACAAAGCTACTGAAAGTTAATGGAACAAAGAAATCCATCCAACATAGCAAAACAGGCAATGCGAAATAAAAGGCAGAATCTGTCAAAACAGAACAGTCCGTAAAGACGAATTTTTCTGGGGCACTTAAGTTGCTCAGATGAAAATTCTCAAATTGAATGAAAGTTGCGTACATATCTGAGGATCACGCACGTAAATTGGCAGATTTTTCTGAGTTACCTACAGACGGGGCTGCTAAATTTCGTGATAGCAAGAAATCTGTTTCTGCGCAGTAATCCAAATCTAGTATTGACTTTACTATCAAAGACTTTACTTGGCACAACAATGCAATAAAATAAAGATAAGGAGAGGTTTCTACAGTAGTAACAACTTCCAAGACTCAAATATAAAACAAAAGTGCAGAAGTAAAATAATGAGTTGTCTCCCATAAGCGCTTTTCTTTAACGCCTTTCAGCTAGGCGCAGAAAGTGTGAATCAAGTATTATCAAGAGATGAAGCATCAACATCATAATTTGTTCTAATAATAGAATCATAAGGTAACTTCATTCTCTTTCTAGGGAAGTGTTCCATACCTTTCTTGAGAGGAAATTGATACTTAATATTACCTTCCTTCATATCATTAGTAGCACCAACGAGTTCGAAGAAAAGGTCTTCCCAATATAATGGGACAAGATGCATTGCATTCAATATCCAAGACAACAAAATCAACGGGGACAAGGTTATTGTTAACCATAATGCGAACATTATCAATCCTCCCCAAAGGTTTCTTTATAGCATGATCAGCAAGATTAACATCCAAATAACAATTTTTCAATGGAGGCAAGTCAAGCATATCATAGATTTTCTTAGGCATAACAGAAATACTTGCACCAAGATCACATAAAGCATTAAAATCAAAATCATTGACCTTCATCTTAATGATGGGCTCCCAACCATCTTCTAACTTTCTAGGAATAGAAGTTTCAAGTTTTAATTTCTCTTCTCTAGCTTTTATGAGAGCATTTGTAATATATTTTGTAAAGGCCAAATTTATAGCACTAGCATTGGGACTTTTAGCAAGTTTTTGTAAGAACTTTATAACTTCAGAGATGTGACAATCATCAAAATCTAAACCATTATGATCTACAGCAATGGAATCATTGTCCCTAATATTTTGAAAAATTTCAGCAGTTTTATCACAAGTAGTTTCGACGGTTTTAGCAGTTTCGAACAGTTTTGCACGCTTTGCACTAGGAGTAGAAACATTGCTAACACCAATTATTTTATCATTGATAGTAGGAGGTTTAGCAACATGTGAAGCATCAACATTACTAGTGGTGGTAATAGTCCAAACTTTAACTACATTATTCTCTTTAACTAGTTTTTCGTTTTCTTCTCTTTCCCACCTAGCATGCAATTCAGCCATCAACCTAATATTCTCATTAATTCGAACTTGGATGGCGTTTGCTGTAGTAACAATTTTATTATCTTTATGTTCATTAGGCATAACTTTCAATTTTAAAAGATCAACATCAACAGCAAGACTATCAACCTTAGAAGCAAGAATATCAATTTTACCAAGCTTTTCTTCAACAGATTTGTTAAAAGCAGTTTGTGTACTAATGAATTCTTTAAGCATGGCTTCAAGACCAGAGGGTACACTCCTATTATTAGTGTAAGAATTACCATAAGAATTACCATAACCATTAACATTATTAGAAGGATATGGCCTATAGTTGTTTCCAGAATTATTCCTATAAGCATTGTTGTTGAAATTATTACTTTTAATGAAGTTCACATCAACATGTTCTTCTTGGGCAACCAATGAAGCTAAAGGAATATTATTTGGATCAACATTAGATCTACCATTCGCAAGCATAGACATAATAGCATCAATCTTATCACTTAAGGAGGAGGTTTCTTCAACATAATTTACCTTCTTACCTTGTGGAGCTCTTTCCGTGTGCCATTCGGAGTAATTTATCATCATATTATCAAGAAGATTTGTTGCCGCCCCCAAAGTGATGGACATAAAAGTACCTCCAGCAGCTGAATCCAATAGGTTCCGCGAAGAAAAATTCAGTCCTGCATAAAAGGTTTGGATGATCATCCAAGTAGTTAGTCCATGGGTAGGGCAATTCTTTACCAAAGATTTCATTCTCTCCCATGCTTGAGCAACATGTTCATTATCCAATTGCTTAAAAGTCATTATGCTACTTCTCAAAGATATAATTTTAGCGGGAGGATAATATCTACCAATGAAAGCATCTTTACATTTAGTCCATGAATCAATACTATTCTTAGGCAAAGATACCAACCAATCTTTAGCTCTTCCTCTTAAGGAGAAAGGAAACAATTTTAATTTTATAATGTCACCATCTACATCCTTATACTTTTGTATTTCACAAAGTTCAACAAAATTATTAAGATGGGCAGCAGCATCATCAGAACTAACACCAGAAAATTGCTCTCTCATAACAACATTTAGTAAAGCAGGTTTAATTTCAAAAAATTCTGCTGTAGTAGCGAGTGGAGCAATAGGTGTGCATAGGAAATCATTATTATTTGTGCTAGTGAAGTCACACAACTTAGTATTTTCAGGAGTATTCATTTTAGCAGTAGTAAATAAAGCAAACTAAATAAAGTAAATGCAAGTAACTAATTTATTTGTGTTTTTGATATAGAGAACAAGACAGTAAATAAAGTAAATCTAGCAACTAATTTTTTTGTATTTTTGATATAGAGAGCAAACAAAGCAGTAAATAAAGTAAAGTAAAGCAAGACAAAAACAAACTAAAGAGATTGGATGTGGGAGACTCCCCTTGCAGCGTGTCTTGATCTAACCGGCAACGGCGCCAGAAAAAGTGCTTGATGGCGTGTGAGTCACACGTCCGTTGGGAACCCCAAGAGGAAGGTGTGATGCGTACAGCAGCAAGTTTTCCCTCAGTAAGAAACCAAGGTTATCGAACCAGTAGGAGTCAAGGAACACGTGAAGGTTGTTGGTGGCGGAGTGTAGTGCGGCGCAACACCAGCGATTCCGGTGCCAACGTGGAACCTGCACAACACAATCAAAGTACTTTTCCCCAACGTAACAGTGAGGTTCTCAATCTCACCGGCTTGCTGTAAACAAAGGATTAAATGTATAGTGTGGAAGATGATGTTTGTTTGCGAAGAACAGGTAAAGAACGAAGTTTGCGGTAGATTGTATTTCAGATGTAAAGAATGGACCGGGGTCCACGGTTCACTAGTGGTGTCTCTCCAATAAGATAAAAAGCATGTTGGGT